>NC_138236.1:11418305-11614104 GCF_964197995.2 Scardinius erythrophthalmus
ACAAATCATCTACTTACACTCTTTATTTGGACAGACAACTTAATCTGAAAAGAAAGGAACAAATCAGGGGGTGTTGTTTACGTATTTGCACTAGGTCACAATTTTTCCTGTCGGATGGAGACAGATCCAGGGGAAGGAAATGCTATTGTGGTCTTCTTATTGTGGAAAAGACAAGAATTATCACCAGATATGACAGTGTCTGGACTTCCTCAGTCTTTCCCATTCCTTTAAACAAACAATGTCTAGTTTAAAATAAGAATTTCTGGCCGTTTCCCAGGATTTGTGATGGGCTGTGTTTGTATTGGCATTCATTTGCTCTTTCTTTATTAGATCAACTATTAAGTGTAGTGCTAAAAAAATTTTTCTAATCATATTAATGCATGGTTGCTTTATCTGGAATTCTATAAAATTTTTCTCTCTCTCAAAATTTTACTGTATATGATCTGTGTGCTTTTCCAAACTGCACAGCAAGTTTAAGTCTAAGAAATGGACTTTAGTCAGGGTAGACTCTTTTTACATGAATTAGAATTAAAGGAGACATGACATGATTTTATATATCATTTTAATGTTCCTTGAGGTTCATGTATACAAAGCCCCTAAAAGGGACAAATATGGAATGTGAGGAAAAAATATTTTTAAAAGCTTTTGCGTTCTCTCGCAAAACTTTTGAGTTCTCTTGCAAAACTTTTGAGTTCCCCCTAGAAATTCTGCGTTCTCTCGCAAAGCGCTCTTGCAAACACAATTGTGTTCTCTCACAAAACTTCAGATAAACACTTAATGTTTAATGTCCTGCTGGCAGTACTTCAGACAGCTCCATACGTGAACAATGGAGCGGGTCATAGGGTTTTATTTTGAACTTGGACTTAAAGAAATACGGTCACTGCTTAGTTAAAGGAGTTCAGTAAAAATGGCAATACATTCACAGATTTGTGTTGGGCCAACTTAATTTAGGAAAATTTCAATTCTAAATATTAATTATTGAGTTGAGTCAACTTAATTTTGAACAATTTCAATTCTTAATATTAATTATTGAGTTGGGTCAACTTAATTTTGAACAATTTAAATTCTAAATATTAATTATTGAGTTGGGCCAACTTAATTTTGGAAATTTTAAATTCTAAATATTAATTATTGAGTTGGGCCAACTTAATTTTTAACAATTTAAATTGAGTTGGGTCAACTTAATTTTGGAAAATTTAAATTCTAAATATTAATTATTGAGTTGGGCCAACTTAATTTTTAACAATTTAAATTGAGTTTGGTCAACTTAATTTTGGAAAATTTAAGTTCTAAATATTAATTATTGAGTTGGGCCAACTTAATTTTGAACAATTTAAATTGAGTTGGGTCAACTTAATTTTGGAAAATTTAAATTCTAAATATTAATTATTGAGTTGGGCCAACTTAATTTTGGAAAATTTAAATTGAGTTGGGCCAACTTAATTTTGAACAATTTAAATTCCAAATATGAATTACTAAGTTGGGCCAACTTAATTTCGAACAATGTAAATTGAGTTGGGCCAACTTAATTTTGGAAAAATTTAATTCAAAATATTAATTATTGAGTTGGGCCAACTTAATTTCGAACAATGTAAATTGAGTTGGGCCAACTTAATTTTGGAAAATTTAAATTCAAAATATTAATTATTGAGTTGGGCCAACTTAATTTTTAACAATTTAAATTGAGTTGGTTCAACTTAATTTTGGAAAATTTAAATTCTAAATATTAATTATTGAGTTGGGCCAACTTAATTTTTAACAATTTAAATTGAGTTGGGTCAACTTAAGTTTGGAAAATTTTAATTCTAAATATGAATTATTGAGTTGGGCCAACTTAATTTTGAACAATTTAAATTGAGTTGGGTCAACTTAATTTTGGAAAATTTAAGTTCTAAATATTAATTATTGAGTTAGGCCAACTTAATTTTGAACAATTTAAATTGAGTTGGGTCAACTTAATTTTGGAAAATTTAAGTTCTAAATATTAATTATTGAGTTAGGCCAACTTAATTTTGAACAATTTAAATTGAGTTGGGCCAACTTAATTTTGAACAATTTAAATTGAGTTTGGTCAACTTAATTTTGGAAAATTTAAGTTTTAAATATTAATTATTGAGTTAGGCCAACTTAATTTTGAACAATTTAAATTGAGTTGGGCCAACTTAATTTTGAACAATTTAAATTCCAAATATTAATTATTGAGTTGGGCCAACTTAATTTCGAACAATGTAAATTGAGTTGGGCCATCTTAATTATTGAGTTAGGCCAACTTAATTTTGAACAATTTAAATTGAGTTGGGTCAACTTAATTTTGGAAAATTTTAATTCTAAATATGAATTATTGAGTTGGGCCAACTTAATTTTGAACAATTTAAATTGAGTTGGGTCAACTTAATTTTGGAAAATTTTAATTCTAAATATTAATTATTGAGTTGGGCCAACTTAATTTTGAACAATTTAAATTGAGTTGGGCCAACTTAATTTTGAACAATTTAAATTCCAAATATGAATTATTGAGTTGGGCCAACTTAATTTTGAACAATTTAAATTGAGTTGGGTCAACTTAATTTTGGAAAATTTTAATTCTAAATATTAATTATTGAGTTGGGCCAACTTAATTTTGAACAATTTAAATTGAGTTGGGTCAACTTAATTTTGGAAAATTTTAATTCTAAATATTAATTATTGAGTTGGGCCAACTTAATTTTGAACAATTTAAATTGAGTTGGGTCAACTTAATTTTGGAAAATTTTAATTCTAAATATTAATTATTGAGTTGGGCCAACTTAATTTTGAACAATTTAAATTCCAAATATGAATTATTGAACTTCATTTTGAACAATTTAAATTGAGTTTGGTCAACTTAATTTTGGAAAATTTAAGTTCTAAATATTAATTATTGAGTTAGGCCAACTTAATTTTGAACAATTTAAATTGAGTTGGGCCAACTTAATTTTGAACAATTTAAATTCCAAATATTAATTATTGAGTTGGGCCAACTTAATTTCGAACAATGTAAATTGAGTTGGGCCAACTTAATTTTGAACAATTTAAATTCTAAATATTAATTATTGAGTTGGGCCAACTTAATTTTTAACAATTTAAATTGAGTTGGGCCAACTTAATTTTGGAAAATTTTAATTCTAAATATTAATTATTGAGTTGGGCCAACTTAATTTTGAACAATTTAAATTGAGTTGGGCCAACTTAATTTTGGAAAATTTTAATTCTAAATATTAATTATTGAGTTGGGCCAACTTAATTTTTAACAATTTAAATTGAGTTGGGCCAACTTAATTTTGGAAAATTTAAATTCTAAATATTGATTATTGAGTTGGGCCAACTTAATTTTGAACAATTTAAATTCCAAATATTAATTATTGAGTTGGACCAACTTAATTTCAAACAATGTAAATTGAGTTGGGCCCAGTGCTCGAAGTGGGGCGGTACTCACCGGTACGCAGTACCGGCACTTCTGCATTTTACTCCAAAGCGTACCTGCACGTTTTCTTGCGTACCGCTACTTCTCGCATGTAGCCGGTACTCTACCACTGACAAAAAAAGCGTCAGTGTCATGCCCATTTCACATATATACTCCGTTTGCAATGCGTATGCGGTGCTTTTTTTTTTCCGCACCCATATTAACAGGTTAGAGCTTTCACACTGCACGCGGATGCGGTCCGGCAATGCGTTCCAGGAGCGGTGCATATACAGCAGTCCAACGATCGTTTCCACACCGAGTCTATTTTCGCTGTGCTGCACGCGCTGAATTAAAGTGACAGTACGTGGTTCGTGGTCAAAATTAACAAAGAATATTATATATAATTTGTATTATTTAAAATTACTTTTAACATTTAAAAACAGACGTTTTCAAATTCCAAAGCTTGCAGAAGGTTCCTAATGGCAATACTGACTTAGGCTACAGCTTTATAGTAGCTTTATATAAGAAATAGTCCAGGATAAGAAGACTGAGAGAAAATGAAATATGAAGATGAGGAGAGAGCAGGTATTGACAAATAATCTAATGACAAGGTTTTAAAGATAGCCTATTTCTTATAATTTTAGGCCTTCAAAAGTCCTAAATTGCACATATGTAGATCAGAGAATTCCAAATTTTCTCGGGGGAGCATGCCCCCGAACCCCCCTAACTACGGGGGGGGGGGGCTTGAGTCTGGTTGTACAGGGCACAGGAAATTGTTAATCCGGCCCTGGGTGAAGGCGGTGAGAGTAAGGCAAGAGAGTACCGGCACCTTTTTCCCCCCACTTCAAGCACTGGTTGGGCCAACTTAATTTTGGAAAATTTTAATTCTAAATATTAATTATTGAGTTGGGCCAACTTAATTTTGGAAAATTTAAATTCTAAATATTAATTATTGAGTTGGGACAACTTAATTTCGAACAACGTAAATTGAGTTGGGACAACTTAATTTTGGAAAATTTTAATTCTAAATATTAATTATTGAGTTGGGCCAACTTAATTTTGAACAATTTAAATTAAGTTGGGCCAACTTAATTTTGAACAATTTAAATTCCAAATATTAATTATTGAGTTGGGCCAACTTAATTTCGAACAATGTAAATTGAGTTGGGTCAACTTAATTTTGGAAATTTTAATTCTAAATATTAATTATTGAGTTGGGCCAACTTAATTTTTAACAATTTAAATTGAGTTGGGCCAACTTAATTTTGGAAAATTTAAATTCAAAATATTAATTATTGAGTTGGACCAACTTAATTTCGAACAATTTAAATTGAGTTGGGTCAACTTAATTTTGGAAATTTTAAATTCTAAATATTAATTATTGAGTTGGGCCAACTTAATTTTGAACAATTTAAATTCTAAATATTAATTATTGAGTTGTGCCAACTTAATTTAGAACAATTTAAATTGAGTTGGGCCAACTTAATTTTGAAAAATTTAAATTCAAAATATTAATTATTGAGTTGGGCCAACTTAATTTTGAACAATTTAAATTTAGTTGGGTCAACTTAATTTTGGAAATGTTAAATTCTAAATATTAATTATTGAGTTGGGCCAACTTAATTTTGAACAATGTAAATTGAGTTGGGCCAAATTAATTTTGGAAAATTTAAATTCTAAATATTAATTATTGAGTTGGGCCAACTTAATTTTTAACAATTTAAATTGAGTTGGGCCAACTTAATTTTGGAAAATTTAAATTCAAAATATTAATTATTGAGTTGGGCCAACTTAATTTTGAACAATTTAAATTGAGTTGGGTCAACTTAATTTTGGAAATTTTAAATTCTAAATATTAATTATTGAGTTGGGTCAACTTAATTTTGAACAATTTAAATTGAGTTAAACATTTTAATTGTAAATATTAGTTATTGAGTTGGGCCAACTTAATTTAATTGAGTTTAAATTCAGAAGACTAGAGTAATGATGTTGAAAATTCAGCTTTGCCGTTGCAGGAATAATGAATTACTTTCAGAATTTTTTTTTTTTTTTATCAAATAAATAGCCTTGGTGATGTGCATAAGAGACATCTTACCAACAACAAACTTTTGAACTGTTGTTTTTCATGGTACAGTAGTCATTGCAACGTCTGCTTTGGAGCAGAACACGAGGTCAGAGAAAGAAAACCGATGGTGTTGGAGTGACAGGATTGCAGGGCAAGAGGCCTGAAAATAATTTCCTCCTTAGGGGAAAAACAAAACACAAACAAAATAACACGGCAGGTTAATGGGTGTTTAGATAGAAACATCACGTCTCCAGCAGCCATTAGATTCCACGTATCCACGACTGCAGGCGAAGGGTAAAATTTCTATACTGTATTTCTACATCATTATCCTTATGGTGCCACCCAGGCAATATAATACTTATGTAAATACTTTTTTTATATATATTTATACAGTTGTATATGCAATCCTTAATGTGTACATCTGTACACATGTCTTCTGCTTACTCCATCTAGATGTATATTACTTTTATGACCTTGTTTGACCTTGTTTGTACCTGTTTTTACCTTAATTCTACATGTTAAGAGCTTTCAAGAGTCAGCAAGATCCAAATCGGCACTGCAAACAAAGGGGCTTTACTAAACCAACTCGAACTTTCCCTCTGAAAGAAACCTCCTGCCTTGCTCATTTTTTACACCATCTACCTATGAAATTTGGGCTAAATGTCTAGAAACATAACTTTTTAAGTAGCACAAACCAAACAGGCTAGTACTTTGTAGCGTATGAAGAAAGTTTTCAAAAATGAACACAGAGGTTAATACCGAAACATTTATTCATGATGCTTCTGTTCAGGCAGTTCACACTGTGATTTATTTTTCTAACTCAATTCACTAATGACTCATTCATCATGTGGAGGCCCATCTCAGACATGATTTATTGCATTTTCACTGGTGAAATGTGAATCTGTTTTAGGCTGTTCGATCTTAAGCTGACTTTCTGTGTGCACAGTGCAAAATTTCGCCTGTCATTTGCTTGCGCTGCAAATCCTCAGTGATTTTAGATGTGATTTGGTCTGACATCCGTGTGTGTGTGTTTTTTTTGTCATTGTATAGATTAAGGCCCAAGATATACAGAGGACACGGGCAGAACCAGAGCGAGAAGCTTTATCCATCTGAAACAACAGTGCACCATGAGGAGGAACTGACTGCTTTATATGGTATAGTAAATCGTAGTGCATGTCTTTGTAGGCTAGTTCTATGTTTTTTGTTGTTGTTGTTGTTGTTGTTGTTGTTGTTGTTATTGTTGTTGTTGCTTTGTTGTGCTTTAATTCGCTTTGCTTCTTTGGTTTTGTTTTGTTTTGTCTTTTCTTTTTCAATAACCGTAAAAGGTATGGTTATCAAAATGGAAACAACTATTTATTAATTCCGCAATAATAAAAATGCAATTAATGTTTTAGAATTACTAATGTACTAAAGAAGTTCACTCAGTTAAATTAAGGAAAGTAATGTCATTCCCTGTAGGACTTTCTTTTGTGGAACAGAACAAAAATGAACATTTTCATTGAAAAACAACTTAAATTTGGTTTGTTCATCACACAAAGCTGCTATATGCTATGCTATATGCTTTATTGAGCTTCAAAAGTTATATCTTCTTAAGGCCAAACTGTTAAAGTTATGATAATGGGTAATATCCTAGTTATACAAGTGCATTTGAATCTCTGAGTGTGCATACTCAAACAGCATGTATACAAAAAAAAAAATGTGAACAATAGTGAAAGAGAAAAGCTAAAGTCAGCAGGAAGTTCTGTATGACTGTAGTGGATGGGATTTTTTCCTTTAAAAAAAAGGAGCAGGGGGGTGGACACAGGAAGTGTGGTAAGATCCGGCAGGCACACATGACCCCAGGTCTTCATGTTTTCTGTGGCGCCTGCTATGCAGTGGATTGAACCAGGATCAGAACTGTCATAGGGAGGATATATTTGTTTGGGGTTGTAAATATAACCTCTTGCCCTCATACTGTATGTGAGGGTGTGGCAGCATTTGTTGACCCCTGAAAATATGAATCTTCCTTAGGAGTTCACAGTTAGAAGGGAAAAGAGTCAGAGAGGAAATACACTACGGACACATACACTACAGGAAAGGAAAAGGCTGTAGACGCACGTCATTAGGCAAGAGAATTGTATCATGTCCTTTATTCAGATACAAAAGAGTCTGACTACTGGCTACACTCCATTTAATGGAGAAGGAAATGGGCCCCACTTGCTGCTGGCAATTCTGACCTCACAAAAGAGGCTAACATGGATTGACTGTAGACTTGTTCAGTATATTTTTACTGAATATATATATATATATATATATATATATATATATATATATATATATATATATATATATATATATATATATATACTGTGTCTCATAGTGCCAGAGAATTGTAGTAGCTATGTGATTAAACAAAATGCTCAGTATGATTATTATTCAGATACCTTTCTTTTTTTTGGAACACAGAAGCTTGACATTTGGCCTAGTTTTTGGTTTGTATTCTGAATTTTATATATTTTTTAAAACTTACTGCAATTTTAAAATATGAATATTTACAGCTAATTTTACCTGTCAGAACAAAAAACAAACCTGTTTGAAAAAAATATAAAATACAGCACAACTTTTTTTTTCACAATTTCTCATTTCAGAAAACAGACAGTCAGAAAACACCCACAATACATTAGCAGTGCCCAAGCAAGCACATTTTAGCATGTGCTAAAACAAGCACTGCTCGTTTAACAAAATTATTTTCCCTTTTTTTATCCAGTAGGTTTGGAAACACAGGACAAAGCCAGGATGAATGTGAAAAGGAAGGAGATGGATTTCTTGAGCAACACTATTGCTGCTTATGCTCACATTAAAGGTCAGTGCTTTTTCCATTTTTAATATTTTTAACATGCAACTCAGGTTTAAAGAACAGCAAACTAATAATGGAGATGTTCCAATTACTAAACCTGACTTGTTTCCCTCTCTATCCAGCAAATCCAGAGAGTTTTGGCCTTTACTTCGTCATCGGCGTCTGTTTTGGACTGGTGCTCACTCTCTGCCTCCTGGTCATCCGGATTTCATGCAAGCCTCGTGCCACTACGGCACCCTCCACACCGGAGAAAAAACAGCTGAAAGACTACAGTGAGGAGGAAGAGGAAGACGAGGAGAGCGATGATGATGAGGAGGAGGAAGATGCAGGAGGCCTGGAGTCCTCGGTCCAGCACAGCACCACAGAGATCCCCATGAGCAACCACCTCATCACGCCGGATGGGACTCTGAGCAGGAACGTGTTCACCTCAGCCGAGGAGCTGGAGCGGGCACAGCGATTGGAGGAAAGGGAGAGGATCATCAGGGAAATCTGGAGAAACGGACAGCCGGATATCCTGGGAACAGGCACGGGCACTATTGGAAGAGTGCACTACTATTAATGCTCCCAGAGACTTCTGGACATAAACTCAAGCCATTTGACTGCTTGAGTGCAGTACTTTTAAAGACTGTTAATGGATGGTGTTTCCATTATATATTTTTTATATGTTGGACTGATGTTATTGTAATCCTTCAGACCATGGGTACAGCTGTTTTGTATGCAACATTTGGACTGGGAAAGTTGCTATCAGTCCCCAAGTCATGGTGCTTATTGAAAAGTCATTCCGACTTTATCGTCTTTATCGTCTGAGTTGATGTTTAAAAAAATCTTTGTGAATTGTAGGTGATAATTAGAAGCTCACAGAAAGCAAATGCACTTTTGCACTATGCCATTTTTTTCTGCTATTTTTTGTCATTAAAAAAAAAAATCCCCCATGTAAGTCACATCAAGCCTTAACTCAAGCCACATATAGCTAAAGAATGCACAGATATTAAAATTCAACATCGACAAGATAATTATTTTCATGATTTATACTATTTTGTCTAAATAAAAAATAAATAAAACATTGTTTTAAACGCTATTGTTTTAAATGCTACAAAGTGAAATGGGCATCACAACATTATAATGTACAATATGAAAATAGAATATTTACTTTGATATTTGCCAAATATTACATTAAAGGTACTCTATCTAACTTTTTTGTTCAAAATTAACTACATTTAAATAATGAGTCAAAACTACATCAATCCTTCCTCCAAAGTGTGTTTTTGACTTATGGTACGCCTTTTATAAGTGTTCATATTTTAGACCTGTAGGAATGGTTTTCACAGGAAATTGTGTACATGTACTGTACATCACTCACCTGTGCGTGTCTCCTCATATCTGTAAATAGGGAAAAGTTGCTCTGGGTACTTTGACGCATGTATGGTGTTGAAGTGGCATAGGTTAGCTGTCACAATTAGCGAGAAAGGTTGACATTGAGCTCGCTAAATCTTGACTCTCTGGAGAATCACCTGTTTTTAAAAAAATGCGAAAAAAGAGAACGCAACAGAGCTTGTAATAAAACGAGAATCAACATCGGCTTGACTTTCGGAGATGGAGAGAACTGAGGGATTTGAAATGTAAAAGCGATGTGGAGATGATGGCGTTTTTATTACTAAACAGGTAAGGTATTTTATTGAACAGGTAAATCACAATATTTCACTCTCTAATTAATTATTCATTGTGAAAAGTCATTTCATTATGGTTGTTGTGCTGAGCTGGAATTTATTTTCAATAAAGTTTATTAAGTGTCTATTAATGGATATAGCTTCAGTAAAATCTTCAGCTCAGCTTGAGATCCTGTCCATCTAAACTGATTATATCTCTTAAGCCTATTAGTGAATGTTTTATGAGCAGTAGGACAACCATATTCATCCGCATGGTCACACAGAGCCGAAGCACAACCAAAACAATGTTCTTCCGCAAAAAAGTATGAATTTTAACTGCTATAGGAACAAAAGATTCATAAGTGTACCTTCAATGTTTGTAAGTTTAATGATGAGCATTAATGGATGATAGTAAAATATAAAAGCTATAAATATATATTGAGCATAAACAAATGAAACATCCAATACAGACCAATATCAATAAATTAAAAAAAATAATTCTAATATCAACTTTGTGCATTCCTAAATATAGCCAAAAACATCCTGCTCAACATGGGTCATGCTCTCAGGATCTCAAGAAACATGGTTATAGCAATCAGAAGAAGCAGTTTATCAAGCAAGGGTTCATTTATCAATCATCAGTCATTTACAATAAGTCTCTCATACAGGCCTATATGAATACGTAAGGGATAATGTATAGAGAGGCGGTCGTTATAGCGAATAACAAGCCCGACAGGCTGAACGAGAACCCGACGCGAAGCGGAGGGGTCTTGACAGCCTGAAGGGCTTGTTATTCGCTATAACGCCCGCCTCTCTATACATTATCCCGCTTATTACATGGCTACCTACAAAATAAATAATTAATTTGGCACAAATTATTGATTTAAAAAGGAGTTTATTGTTTTAAAAATGATTGCATTGCTTCCGCCAAAGAAAATAGTCCGTTCTGCGTCCATAGCAACGCGCTGTTTTGCATGGCAACGGTCTGTTATAGCTCGCAGCGGTCTGTTATCAAGAAATAACAGACCGCATTCTACATTGGAATTCAGCCAAGCCATGTAATAAGTAAGGGATAATGTATAGTGAGCCGGTTGTTATAGTGAATAACAACCCCGACAAGCTGAACGGGATCCCGACGCGAAGCGGAGGGATCTTGAATCAGCCTGAAGGGGTTGTTATTCACTATAACAACCGGCTCACTATACATTATCCCGCTTATTACATGGCTACCTACAAAATAAATAATTAATTTGACACAAATTATTGATTTAAAAAGGAGTTTATTGTTTTAAAAATGATTGCATTGCTTCCGCCAAAGAAAATAGTCCGTTCCGCGTCCATAGCAACGCGCTGTTTTGCATGGCAACGGTCTGTTATAGCTCGCAGCGGTCTGTTATCAAGAAAAACAGACCGCATTCTACATTGGAATTCAGCCAAGCCATGTAATAAATATGGGTAATACATATCAAATGGTATAATTGCACACCTGATTATTCAGATCTTCATATGTAATTACAATAAATTTCAGGGCTGTTTTGGCATTACCATCAGTCCATCTACAAATAGCGCTTTTTGTGTCATAAAAAAGTGCTAAATAGGTCCAAATCAATGTTTTATGGACATTGTGTCTTTCACGTTTAAGTTATATATTTGCTCACCAAGTGGCTGTTATTGTATTATTGTTTAATTTCCACTTCCAGTTCATTTTGATTTAAATATTGAGCTTTACATGCATCAAAATCAAAACCCAAACAATTAAACCAAAGCGTAACAATAACTCTTGAGTGCTTGCGAAGAACTGGATGCTATAATATTTCTAATGAAACAACTTCTGTTATTGTTTACATTTATGAAGTACATTCTGATATAAAGATGTTATGAAGATATTTAAACTTGTGAACTGCTACTATGACACACAATATGTATAGAACCCATATAACATTAAGGACAAGCCCGAAAAAAAAAAAAGGAAAGAATGTGAGTATATTTTGATTGACGTTACTATGTCATCACAGCAACTGAACCTACAAACATACAGTATTTCTATTTGGAATTAGTCTGTCTGTCATTAAAAAATAGTCCATTCCCAATGATTAGTCAGGCTATGAAGATCTAACGTATTCCACATGGTTTCCAGATGCTGTTGTCTGTCTGAAGGGACAATAAACCAGCTTTCAGATTCTGTTAGTGACAAAGCAAAGTCTATTCATGCCATTCACAAAGCAACTTTTAAATAGCATTTGCAGTGTTATAATATGTCAAAATTGACCTGGAGCCAATTGAATTGTCTTGTGTCTTTCCATTAGACCACTGGGGTTACGGAACTTTTTATTTATTTATCTAGGAATATTTGATTACTTTATGTTTAAGGTTGCTTGCATTTAGATACCAGATCTGTATTTGTATGTCATTGATATTTTCCACTCCTGAAATAAAGCCATCTTGTTTCATAGTCTTAACACAGATAAAACTTTAATGTAGTTGCATTCAAAAAAGACATCAACTCATGTTTATATTTTAAGTCTCTGACTTAATCAGGTTTGGAGCAAAAAGATTTTGACCATCATCAGTGGAATTATTTAGTGATTTATTTTCTACAGAATACCACAAAACAGAAACATATTATTAATAGAATGTGTATTAATACGTTAAAATATGGCCTAGTTTAACCGTGAATATTTTATATTTACACATTTCAAAATGCACATATATATGTTTAAAAAAAAACAAGTGGAGAGGACTCCCAAAACCAAATGAGCAGTATATGAAAAACGAAACGTCTTTTTGTAGTTCTGCTCCCTGAATGGAGCTCAGCCTTCTGGTCCACTGGATTAGGAATTATTCAACAAGTTGCAAATGCTGGATTTCCATATCGGTCCGCACATTTTTACATTTCCTCAACACTCCATCATTGTCTTTCTGTAGCCTTTATCTCCATGTCCCAAAGAAGGATCACTTGGGGATTGTGAAATACTCCTGGTGTTCAATGGACACTATTTTTTCCTCAGAGCCTCCACTTCATCCTATAAATATAAAAATATTGATTAATAAGTTGTACTTAGAATTAAGGGAAGACTAGCATTAAAGGTGAGACTATATTTAAATTCAGCAGTGTAAAATTTACAATCTGCATCAGGGTAGAAGAGATAGATAGATAGATTTTTTTTTTTTACCTTCCAGATATATTTGGCTATTTTTAAGTTTGTTTATGGATAAAATAGGAATCCTTATGACTACGGTTACGTGTTGCAAATGTTCTATCATGTTGAAGAGGTTGTATTTTTAACTCACTGCTGCTCTCTTGAGGATTAAGACAGTATTTATTTGACTGGATTTATTTCAGTTTTTTTTTTTTTACAAGATATGAGACTTTATTATCTTCTCAGAATAGACTCAAATCTCACAACACTCACCTGTAATCTCATCCGTTTTTCGGACTCGTTCTTCAGTTCATCTTTAAGGTCATTTATGTCTCTCCTGGTGAGGGAAAGCAAAGAGGAATATTGCAATAAAAGAAATATGTGATATGATCATTCAGGGGTGGTAGACGGGGTTCATACTCACTCGTGCTGTGCTTTGAGGAGATCCAGTGACATACGGAGATCTTTGAGTTCTATCAGCACAGAGGCCAGTGATGCAGTCTCCTCCTGAACCCCAGCTTTGCTTTCAGTCTGTGTCTTGGGTGGTGAAGTGCTCTTAGTTACCTGGTCTGTCTTGGCGGGAGGAGCTGACTGAGGCTCTGTAACCTGTGAACAAATACCAGCAGCTGAGCAACTGAGGGATGAAGAGGGATATAAATCCTAGGACAATATGTTAACAAATGGCTGTACATCACAGTTCAAAAGTTTGTGGTCAGTACTTTTTTTTTTTTTAAGAAATAAATATTCAGGAAAGAGGTATTAAATTGATCAAAAGTGACCCCAAAAAAATATTTTTCAAATAAATCCTGAGCTTTTAAACTTTCCATTCATCAAATATTCGACTGTTTTGACAAAATTATTAAGCAGCACAAATGTTCTTAACATTGATAATAATATGAAATGTTTCTTGAGAAAATGATTTCTGAAGGATCATGTGACACTGAAGACTGAAGTAATGATGCTGAAAATACAGCTTTGCATCACAGGAGTAAATTTCATTCTAAATACATTTAAATAGAAAATTGTAATAATATTTCACAATATTACTGTTTTGCTGTATTATGTTTGATCAAATAAATGCAGTCTTGGTGAGCATAAGAGACTTACCAACCTCAAACTTTTAAACGGTGGTTTATATCAGACGTTTAAGGAGATGTTTTATAGAGAAAAATAATTCCATAACCTAATATTAATTTTTTCAACCTTTGGTAACACTTTAGAACAACTTTCATTAATAGGCCCTTAAAACATTATATCATGCTTTACAGATCAATAGTTAATGTGCATTCAAATATGAATATTTATGATAATATTATAGATATGAATTACAATTTATTATATTTGAAGGCACATGAGGTAATCTGATCTGTGAAGCATTATATAATGTTATAATATTATTATTGAAAGTTATCGTAAAGAGTTATCCAAACCTCTGGAATATTTTGTGGTAATCCATCTTTCTCTCCTGAAGTTTCATTGTGGTCAGGTTCATCTGGAACCTTTATGAAAAACAGATGTTATTTGGATTATTTACCAAGACATTAGACTGAATATTTTAACTTATTTAAAAAGAATGATTATAAAATGGAATTATTATATATAATCATGATTAATTATTGTAATTGATTGACAGCCCTAATTTTTGATTTTCCTCATTTTTATCATCATTCTCATTGGCTTGAGTGCCGCATCTTAAGCTTTGAAAACCACAAGTTTAATTGACATTTTTTAGGCTTGATTCATTCAGCTTGTTTTATTGCAATTCATCTCTTAAAGTCCCCCTGTGGTGAAAATCAAGTTTTTAATGCTGTTTATAGGTCTCTGTAGTGTTTTAAAATATGCTTTAAGACAAATCATGTGCAAATTCATAAGCAACACCATTGCTGAGTACTTTCTCCTTAAAACGGCAGTGAACCAAACACAGTCTCAATACTCAGTCTGTTTTGAAAATGCAGTTGTTCTCTACGTCACAAATATGTTATAACCAATCCCATCAACAAGCAGGGCGGGCTTTAGCATATCATTAGCAATACATTTAGCAATATAGCGGGTGAATTATGTATATGATTTATATTACGATGTTATGATGAACTATATGCCTTTCTCCACTGACATTCTAAGTTGTTCAAAGCGTTTCTAAGGATGATGATTTTTAGAAGGCAGCTGACTGACTCTGAAATGGCGAATGGGAACATGGTTTGTGTAACATTAGCAACATATTATTAGCTGTTTGATAACGTAGTCAAGCCAAAGTCTAATCATATTAATTACCGTTATGTGTCTATCGTTGTATATAGAGAGCAATACATAAAATTCATTACCATTCTGACACATCGACTTATAGACGACCCTGTGTAATTCACTCTTCCACGTCTTCTGAATCAGTTTCTGGTTCAAATATATATGGCTGAATTAAACAAGTTTTTCCACTTGCCATTGTGTAGCGTTTACTAAAGTAATGTTGACCGAGTGTATTAGGTATTTACAATGGTGTGATTGAGTGAAGGCAGAGACCAATTTGCATATTCATGGCTCCACGAATAAGGGTGTAGTTACATTTAAGCTATTTTAAGGCATGAAGAAATGATTTTCACAGGAAATGTTTAATATGTCATCTTGGTGTTCAAAGATGAGTTTTAAGGGATAAAACGATTGACTACAGGGGGACTTTAAACTAAAAGCCAATCAACTTGAATCCTGAAGCGTTTATGAGTGTCACGTCTGTGCCTTTGTGTTAAGCTCACTTGTGCGACAGTGGCGAGGGCTGTTGGTGGTCTTCTCTGTGGAGGTTTGGCTCTGTTGGCCGTGGGATGGCTCAGTTTCTCTGAGGACACGTCTACACCGTCAAACTGGTCAGGTGTCTTATCTTTAACATCCTTAGTGTCTTTAACCTCTTTCTGTACTGGTGAGGCAGGGGGCTGTTGTCTCGGTGAGACAGCTTGTGGCTCTTCAACATTTCTAAGGGGAAAAAATGCATTATGCATATTACACACATACAATATATTAAAATTCCAAACAGGTTTTGTGTGTGTGTGTGTGTGTTTAAGCGCATTGGCTTAAGAGAGTGAGGTCATTAAATGTTTGCAGAAGAGGTGCGTCTTCAGCTGCTTCTAAATTTGTCTAATGTGTCAAAGTTTATGAGCTTTTTCAAACAACACATTGCTTTGATTTCTTTTGGAAAACATAAGATTTACTGTTAAATGCTTGTAATGTCTTAGTTTTTGCATGCAATTCTGTCAGAATGACAGTTCTTTCTGTAAGCTCTGCCTTGAGCACATGGCAGTTTCTGTTTTTTATATGCTCACTTAGAAAAACAGGAAACAGGCAGTTTGACTTTGTTTAGTCCCTCAGCAACTCATTCAATTTCCATCGCTCTTTACAAGACTGAACATTCACAGGCCCTTTAGAATAACACATAATGCTAAATGACTATCTGATGAGGGGGAATTCAGTCCCTGAGGAAAATAATGTTGACCGATGGAAGGGGATTTTTATTTTTTTATTTTTTCAGATTCCTTTTATATTTGGTGTACTTGTGATGAGAGTCTCATGAAAGCACCACAGAAGGTTGTATGCTCTAACATGATTTGCTAAGGCATCACTTACTTTGGTGCTAGTTTTATGGGCTTCTCTTTGGCGGGTGGTGGAGGAACAGGTGGTTTGTGTAGACCAGGCAACTTGATTTTACCAGGTGGGTCACTTCGAAAGTCTTTAGTGTCTGGTTTCTCACCTGTGTGCAAAGACAAGAGATAAATACCATCATATTGGGTAAATTCCCTTAGACAGCAGTGCTTAAGTGAAGCACTTGTTGTTAGACATGTAATATCAATAAATATTTCATAAAAATTAAATAGTTTTAGGGTGTGTTCACAGTAACATTTGTAGTTCGGTTCTCGGTTCATTTGGTCCAGACCAAGAGTGAAAACGATACATTTAGTCCTGGTTCACTTAGTGTTCACACTGTCATTTTTAACACTGAACCTAAAGATTAAAAAAAGGCTTTTATGACGCATGTTTTGTGTGCTGGATTAAATTTCTAGATATTTTGAGCCAAGAAGGGTCACAAAAAGCTTTGAAAATAGTCAAAAAAGCTCCAGGAATTTCTCCGTTGTGGAAAATAATCTGTTGCAAGAAGACAAGGTTCCGATGCCTGTGTCAAACTGTAATGGTTTAACATCGTAACTATGACGAGAAGAACCAGGTATGCTTGAGCATTCTGTCCTTTTTAGAGTTTGAGACCCACCTTTTGAGTTTGGTGCGCAAAAGGGTTCGGATGGCAGTGTTCACATTTATTAAAATTAACTACAATTACAGAGCAATCGCACCGGAGTTTGTTTTAATCTAACCAAACCTGCCAAATGTGAACACACCCTTAGATGTAAATTTACTCCAGAATTAGACTGATGTTGTACTTTTAAAGGTTATTTATAGGTTTGTTCTGAATTATTACTTTTAGTCTCTGTCTTTGGTTTCATATCTGAGCTGTTCTGGTCCATCACTGGCATCTGATTCCCTGAAATATAAGAAGATACAAGAATTATTTGTTTTTTCCATCAATGCAACAAACATATGTAAATGTCATTGTTGCTTCTTCTTCTCAAAGTTAATGGTAGCCAAATGTTGGCATTCCCTCCCATAAATAAAAAAGCCCAGGCACTTGCGTGGGGTATAATATTAAAAAGGCTTTATCGAGATGTTAGATTAAATGGTCACCCGGATGAAGGCTCTGTTGCATTGTGTAGGTTGTGGATTTTAATATAAAAGCCCAATTTTAATAAAGCCTTTTTAATAACACACCCCACACGAGAGGACAGTTTGCTGGATGGACTGCCAGAAGGCCAGCCAGAACCCTTAAAGCTATTTTTGCAACCATTCTCTTTACACACTTTAAAATTAAAATCACAAAATAAACATCACTTTGAAGCACTCTCACAACTAAACAGGACATATGCTGGAGGTCTCAGTGGCATGAGAACTTGTAACTTTCCCTGATAAATGAGCATTTGTTTCCTGTGGCTACACAAAAAAATTCTCATGGGTTCCCTGAATAAACCCGAATGGCTTTAAGCTTTAACAGTAATAAAACTGTGTCCTGCAATACAGACCAGATCTCTGTCCTCATTTAAAATTAGTCTTGTGCAGTCAAAATAAAAGACATTAAAGTCTAATCGAAGTCAAAATCAAATGGTTGCACAGATCTTGCCAGAGCCATAAATATAACATGTAATTATTTTGAGTAAACATCCTCTCTCATCACATCGACCACTATAACAAGATCTTTTCTTCTGAAACCAAATCTTCAATAAAACACTATTAAAAAAACCTTTCTATGACTTATAAAACAAGTCATAAAACAAGGACAAGTGATATAACTGCAAATGCGTCTGGAGAAGAAAAAAAATCCAAGAACTAACAATACAGAAGAATAAATACAGTCTATACATACCCTGTCAGTTTTTCAACATCACAACCCTATGTTCTTATGGAAATGAAGGCGTATATATAGAGAGCAGAGGGGTGCTCCACTCTGCCCTTGCCTTTCTCTAGAGTTTGGTCACATGACATCTCATGGCCTACAACAACTTCCTGTCACAGCCCCAAACAGCTGCATCAGTGTTTCTTAGAGCGGTTTGTGGTAATGTGCTATGTGTAAGAAAGTCAGATTCAGCAAAGAACAGAGATTTTTGCACCACATTTCCAGGCTTTTAACATCACTTTAACACTGTCAAAGAGACAATTCCGCAGCAAAAAAAACATGATCATCCTGGGGGAAACTGCAGAAAGTTTCACACTTGAGTGCAAACCAAAACGTGAGATGAGTAAAAAAACCTACTTCCTGTCCTAGAAATGAGTTGTCAATAACAGGTGCAGAAACTGCATTTTAAAGTTTAGAGTTTTTGTGAGCTACCAAACATAAGCTAACTTGTTAATTCCTCAGAAAAAAAAAAAAAAAAAAAAAAAAAAAAAAAAAATTATATATATATATATATACAGTATATATTTAAAAAAATAAAATCATATAGCATAAGTTCATAGAACATAAAACGAACATAGATGAAAAACATACAGTAGCTATTCAGTTGTCTTTTTTGAGCATGCTGTGAATATAATAATAGTAATAAAAGTAAAAAAACTGAACTTGAACTTCCTCTAGTTAAGACTAAGTGATATCTAATAAGGAATGTGTCTCATTTCAAATAAGGGAAGTATGTGACTACTGTGGGTTAGACAATGACGACATATCCTTCATTAAAACCATAACTCAAGAGTCATTGTGTATATTTACCACTAATGAATTCCAGCTTTACTGGTGGCATTCAAGTATTTTTGTCCTTTGATAAAATATCTTCTTATTTGATGAAGACATCCGAGTTGTTATAAAGACACAAAACAGTTTGTAAACATCTGTTTATCAAGCTTAGCATATGCCTATATACTATTTTATTGCATATAACTTTGAATGGACTTTTGTATTTTGATTTACCGATACTATAATAAAGATGGACAAAAACAATATTTTCACATAACAAAAAGTCTCCCCATGTAGGATACCAACCAGCAAACTTTCGATTCAACCATTTTAAAAAAATGACAGTAACAAGTGCTTCAAAGACGGCCTGACATGTGCCACTGTGTTTTCCATCTAATTAAACTTGCTCTCACACACACACACACCTATAATCTCTTAATGCAACTATTTCTAGCAACATTTCCAGCAACTGTACGCTCGATATAATCTGAGGAATCTTGTCGAACCAGCCCTGCCGCTATGACAGGTGTTGATGTCTTACCTGATTTTTTCTGAGAGCCAAGTCTCACCGGTGTCTGGCCTGCATTCCCAGTCTGCGTAGGAAACGAGAAATTGTCAACCAGATATGGATTAGTCCTTTTGAGCAGGTTAACGCTCACACTCTTTTCATGTAGGAAGAATCAAGTCACTGGTTTTAGTGTTCCTCTCCTCTAATGGAAACCTCTGAGTCAATCTCTTTTAATAAGCTCAAAGTAACAGGAAGAAAATACAGTCATGTATAGACCACAGTTAGCTGTCTTGTGTATCAAGGCATTAAAAACAGATTTATAACCTTCAGTACGTTCCACCTTAAAACAAACCAAACTATTTGTAAACTAGAATGAATATCCTTGCCGTTAAATCGGTTTTCTGAGCCAGCGCATTAGTAAAAGCCCAGAGCAGTGTTGACAAAAGGGAGACTCCCATTCTCTAACAGTACACAAATGGGCCAATCATGAGAACATTTCTCTGTCCCACACTCACATGAAGAGCATCCCTTGGGATCACCATGACGAAGTTATCAGGAAAAAAGCCCCTGCATCCGTTCAGTTCCCCCTCCCACCAGCCTTCGTCCTCAGTGGCCTTCAGGGAAAAGAAAAAGAAATGAAAAACATAAAGCTGACTCACTGAGCAGGAAAAGATACTAACTTGTAAATGGGGTATAAACAAACAAATTAGGACGTTGTCAGTTATGAATACACATATGATATCACTCCATTCTCTTTTTGTTTCATATACGCACTACCTAGAAAAGTTTGGGTTCAACAAAATATTTTTTTCAAATAAATTTATATTTGTATTCAGCAAAGATGCATTACATTAATCAAAAGTGACATTACAGTCATTTATAATGTAGATTTCCATTTTAAATAAACTTTCTATTCATCAAAGAATCCTGAAAAATATTAAGCAGCACCAAATCAGGATATTAGAATGATTTCTGAATGATCATGTGACACTGAAGACTGGAGTAATGGCTGATGTAAATTCAGCTATGCTATCACATGAATAAATTATGTTTTAAAATATATCCAAATAGAAAAATATTTCACAATATTACTGTTTTTATTGTATTTTTGATCTAATAAATGTAACCTTAAAATAATAATCATGTAATAAGTGAGATATTGTACAGCCATGTGGTCATATGAGGTCAAAATACACCCCTTCAGAATGATACAAAATACAATGATGAATTTTGTGTTGGCATACTGATCACCTTGTCATGGTTTATTATTTTGCTGTAATCATCAGCTGACTGTACATTATCCTTTCCATACAAATCAGGTGAGCGACATTGTTTTTCTTTAGAAAATACACTGTGTGTTGTATAAATAGAAAGTAGTCTGTTGGTCACCCATGACACACCTTGCTGATAATAGTTATGACGTCTCCCTTCTTCAGGTTCAACTCGTCTTCGGCAACAGCCGAGTAGTCGAACATGGCCTGACAACATTCTTTTACTGTGGAGGAATTAAACATGTATTCAGTGACCTAAAATTTACTGCAATCGTGATTAAACTTATTAGCAAATTTTCCATAATGGATTTGCTCTGGCAGGTTTGGTGGGTGAATCTAAAAAGCACGTTCAAAGCACTGCTCTTCTGGTGTGAAACTCTTAGGGAAGTCCTTTAAGAATAGATCTTTTCATTCACTGATAACTGCAATAGCATTGTCTTAAGATTCTATGTGCTTTCTTTGTCACTGTTTATTATAGGAATAGTGTTACTCTGTTCTCTTCAAGTTGAAGAGTGCAACCTCAAGCTCCAGCTAAACAGCATTTTAATTATTCAACAAAAATCAACTGTATGGTATGGCATGTTTTTAGACTTGACTCACCGCTTGATGCTTTCCTCCGTAAACTTGGTCTCTGTTGTCCCTTTCCCTGTTAGAAAAAAGTAATATCATAATATATAAATAATAATATAATATTATAATAGAATTATATTATTAATTAGTGCTGTCAAACCGATTAATCACATCTAACATAAAAATTTGCTTACATAATATATGTATGTGTGTATATATCTGTATACTGTATATATAGATACACACACATACAGTATAGTCATATACACATGTGTGGATATGTAAATATACATAGACACACACACACACATATGATATATATACACATTTAATTATATATATATATATATACATACATACACACACATATATAATGTAAACACAAACTTTTGTTAGATGCGATTAATTGATTTGACAGCACTATTGTTAATATAATATAATATAATATAATATAATATAATATAATATAATATAATATAATATAATATAATCACTTCTTTATTGAAGACATCTTCAGAGAGTTTAGGCCTGGCTTTGGCTTCAGTTATCTTGCCATCTGCAAACATTAAGAGGGTTCAGAAAGACAGTGGCATACATTCACACAGAACGCATATTTGTTTTGAAAAAAAAAGAAAAAAGATAAGAGATTTTCAGCATTTAGTCATTGTTCTAGGCTACTGATAATCTTTGGATTCTGTTATTTCCATTTGCCAACATGAGGACCAGAGGTACCAGTAAAAGTTAAGAGCCAATTGTGATGATGGGTAACAAAAATAAAACAATAAGAGACATAAGTCAAACCTTAGGCTAACTAAAACCAATAAAAATCGGATATGTCTGACAGAAACACTCTTCACGAAGCATGTGTGGATTTTAAATATATATAAAAGATTTCTTGAGCCTATACTGCGAGATCCATCACAAAAATAGGATGGCCAAGCAACAGTTTGCTCTGTCTTTGACCCAAATATTACAGAGGACACTGTATCAATTGCAGCTACAAGACAATGCTCATTATGTGAAAGAAATGCAAATCCTTACAGCTCGAGTTTTAGTGTACAAGCTCACCTTTTGAAGGGACAAAAATTTCCTTCACAAAATTGGACGGAAAGGCTCCTATTTGGTTATTTTTCTTTCCCATCCACCATCCATCTTCAATCTACCAGACAAACAAGAATGCAGATTAATTTGTATTAAAAAAGAAACAGAACATTGTTACAAATATAAAATCTGATTTAAAAGCATAAACATTTCCAACCATCATATATACACATAAAAACAAAATATATATTTTTCATTGATTTCACACATATTTACTTATTTGTTAAGCAGTCACGTGAAAAGTGAAATGATGTACTGTCAGACAGCCATTATCACACACACACACACACACACACACACACACACACACACACACACACACACACACACACACACACACACACACACACACACCTTCAGGATGATACAATATTTTTTTTATGTAGGTGCTCTGATCATATTGTCAGGGTTTATTATTTTGCTGTAATGAGTCTCAGCTGACAGCTGACTGTCTTTACATACAAATCAAGTGAGCTAACATAATAATTTGAAAAGGAGCAGTGTGAACATTCTATCCAAATAAAAATAATACAGATTTGGAAAGACTTTTTTATTATTTTCTTTTTTTATTATTATTATTTTGATTTAATATTCCATTACGTTAACATGATGAGACTACCACTTCAGCAAGTATGTAGTAAAACATGCTACACGAAACCATCCACGTAAAATCTACTTTGCAAAATCTATAGAAATGGGGTTTAATGTACCTCTCTGATAATCTCGATGGTCTCTCCGACAACCAGCTCCAGCTCGTCCTCGTGCAGGGAAGTGTAGGGAAAAGCCACCTCGCATTTCCTCGTCTGTACCTTTGGTTTCTTCGCTGGAGAATTTAAGAAAGTGGAAAACATATGGAACATGTCAGTACGTTCAGATGTGAGAACAAACTAAACAGAACTGGACTAGACTGCAAAAAGCACTTCTAGCTTTCACTTTTACAAGTAACCCTACTTCACTTTTATGACAAGCACTGTTTTATGGCGGATATAGGGCAGCACTAGCCTATGGATTTTGGGGAGTATAATTTGAGACCGGATGTGGAGGCACAAACCCTTTCATTAGCCTACTTATTTTAGTCTGCCAAGTTGAGATTCTTTGGACAACTTCAGACACTTCGAATGAAAAAGTTTTTGAATCTGCCACTGAAAAACTGTGATAGATATTCATCTATCACAGATCTGGATATTTACGAGTCTTTATTCTTGTTGAGCACTTTGATTTATCCAAGTTAATTAAAAAAACTCGCTCACCTTCTGCTGTTTATGTCAAGAGGTGATGACAAGTGAGTGTTCTTACGCGTGTGTGCGCGAGCAGACCAATCGGTGAATTATATCAAAGTATCGCGAGAGCGAATCTGTGTCATTTTAATTAGTGGTAAATTCAGGGTGATTTTTGCCATTAAGATGAATTCAGGTTGATTGGGAAAGTGTCCCAATCAACCTGAATTCACCCCTATGGTAATCGGCGTCGTAATTCTAAAACCCCCATCTTGTTTAGTAGCCTATCACTTCGAGAAGATTCAGATTCAAATGAGACTTGCAAATGATTGATTCGTTCGTTTAAAAGATTAATTCACTAACAAAATACTGTTTAATTTATAATGAAGACTTACATTTCCTCAAGCTTCTTGGTTCTCTGTTGCTGTCCCCTATTAGGTAAACAGGCACTTCCTGTGGGTAGAGAAGAGCTATTTTGAATATATGTAGGAACTAGGGGAGCCATGGCAAGGCTTAAACATGACCGCATGGAAACAATGTTCTAATAGATCCAGACCTTGACGAAGTTGCCAGGGAACATGCCTCTCTTTCCTTTCAGATCTCCCTCCAGCCATCCTTCTTCTTTGGCCTTTGAGACATTCTTTACCACATCCCCTACACACACCGTTAACTCATCTGGCATCGTCGCCTCAAAGTCAAGAAGCACAAGCACCTCTAGAATGGACAAAAGAAAAGGTGAAGCCATTGGGAGTTAGTAGATTGGAGTGTTTTATACATTATTTTGGCTTGTAAATTATGTTAGCAGTATCTATAACACAAGTATAAGTACCTATTTATATCTATTCCAAACATTTTCCCTTAAATCCAGTGCAAAAATCTAGGCCAGATAAGATTGTTGCACTTTGTCAATCACCAGTAAGCCTTATATTTAATGAAATACCCTACAGATAAATGCGTCTAATTAAGTGAAGGCATGAAAAAACATGCCAAAGAGATGTTCCTTTCAAGTGCAATACTGGAGCTGGACATCCATGAGCAATGTGTTTCAACAGGCCTACAGGTATGCTTGTTGAACCTGAGTGACTTGAACTCAGGAATGTATATCAGTACAAAGAGCCCTGTGCATGATTCACTATGTCATTGCATACATCTGATTTCCTTTAAGAAACCCTTTGTGTGATTGGTCAGTTTGAATCTGAAGTCTCAATGACAGGCAGTTTATGGTCCGGTAAACTCATAAAAACAGCCTTTAAATGAGATTAGTGTCTGCACATTTAATAAGATAAACTGCCATCTCAAGTTTATTTACCATATAATGTAAATTGAAATATATATAATATAGTGTAACATGAAAATACACGCAGAGTAAATTAGTGAATAATTAAATACACTCATTTTGTACATCCATCCATCCATAAATGTTAGTAATAATATTAAAATATTAAATATATACGACAAAAAGCAGCTCATTCTAAACCATTCGTCACTTATTGCAAAATTATAGTACACTTGTTATATTACATTTCCCATTCATTTTGGCTACCGTTTACATAACCCAAATATCTCAAACACTACAACTTGGCAAATCATAACAACAAATTATTTTAAAACAAGGCTTAAAAACTCACCCATGGCTCCTTTAAAGCTGTGCTCAGAGCACCAAGTCAGACAATGTAGATTCTGTTCAGTTCTCAAAGTGTCACGGAATCCCTGTGAATTACTCAATCCAAATACAGCGAAGGCTTTCTAGGACCTCCTTCTTTCTAGTCAAACATTAGCATTGTTGAAGAAAACAAAATTCCCACCTAGTCAAGACACGTTATACAATGAGAGAGAGATAGAGAGAGAGATAAAAGAGTGTGTAACAGGTGAGACAAGTTTGTATTGGTATGAGCCTCCTGGTGTCATGTGTCACAGCAAACATTACTGACAGTAGGTGTACTTACCTAGAAGGAATTCAAGGAAAAACCCTATGTTTAAATATAACTGTGATTATATGAGTGTAATCTTTGTAATAAGAGTGTGTCTATTTTTTTTATTGCACTTTTATTGAACAGCAGATATATGATTTTACTTTGACTGTAGTGCTTTTATTTAGAGCCTGTCAGGCCAGTTTACACAGAAATAATAAAGCATTTTTAAAAGACCATTCAAATAGGTGTAGTTCATAATATGGTGAATAGGATTATGATTTTCTTGGTCTGAAAAAAGAAAAAGGAACTAATCACGTTTTTTGTTTGTTCAGGTGTAGCTTTTTTTTTACCTGTTCATGTCTGTTTCTAGATTAGTTTTCACTGTGTTCAGTTCATGTGTCCCTGTGTGTCTGTATTCCTATCACCTGGTCATCTATTATCTCGTTAGTCGTGTCAGCTGTGTCTCGTTTCTTTGATTAGTCCCAGTCAGTACTACGTTGTTTTTGTATGTATTCCTTCGAAAAAGAGTAGGGGTGGGTGTAACCCCGGCATCCTAGCCAAATTTGCCCCTTGGTCTCTGTCTATCATGGCCTCCTAATCCGTCCTAATCATCCCCATATACTGATTGGCTTCATCACTGTCTCCTCTCCACCAGTAAGCTGGTGTGTGGTGGGCGTTCTGGCACAATATGGCTGCCGTTATGGCTGCTCATCTGCTTTTCTGTAGTATGCATTATGGTGTTTACTGAGTTTGATAATATAATTTATTTCTTTTAATATCAGTCTAATGCATTAAGCCATTAGCGTTTCAGAGCGCCCCCGAATGTGAATGTAAGAATAAATGCAAGTATATTACAAGTTTGTGTCTGTCATTGTATTTCTGTGAATGGCATTTTACACATTTGTGACTACTTGTCTACAGCTTCAAATTCAGAATACAGGTTTGTAACTATTGTCTGCAAGTGCAAATTTCAACTTCAGATTTTTATTTTACAGGTTTTCACATTGGAGCTGTGAGTGTAAATGTTCACGTACAAGTACGAATATTTATTGTACAAATTCTCAAATTCACATCTACGTGCTCTCGAGTTTTGCTACTCTTTTACCTTCATAGTAGAGGAGATTCCCCCCTTCCATGTAAAGCGCTTTGAGTACCCAGAAAAAGCGCAATATAAATGTAACAAATTATTATTATTATTATTGTTTTATGTTGGTTTTTCTGTTCCTGAGATTCTGTTTTGTTAAGATTTGAGTTCATTTCTGAATATACTGTAGACTGCTGCACTCTGCTGCAACCAATGCTGCTGCTAGTTTCTTCTGGACACACACACAAAAAACACTCAATAGAAAATTGTTGCTTTTTTTATTCTTTCTGATTGTGAGTATATAAATGCTAGTCAAATGTATATATCAGACACAGTGCAAATCAGAACCCAGACAATTAAAATCCAATGTTGAGTATGAATGTAAATTACATACATTAGAAAACCCATTATAAAATATGCACACACATATTGTCAAAACCCTGCAACCCGAGCAATCTAGAATTTGTTAACAGTCTTCAAAACATTTTTAGGTACATGTATTTTTTTTTTTACTTTTTCTGTAGGATGTTTGTCCAGTTTTAAAGTTGACCACTTTGACTAGCAGTTGGATGAATGTAAATCATTTTTCCCCACATTTCAATCACTGGGAAATGAATGTCTACCTGCTGTTGTTTGGTCCCATAGCGAGACTGGGTCATTAAATCAAGATCTTCGTTTCTATCAGAAGACACACAAGGGTCTCAAAGAGTTTCATTTAAGCCCACAAAATGTCAATATGTACTTTTTTTTTTCTTAAGGCAAAAACATAGAACATATGCAGCTACAGTATAGTTCTATACTGGCATTCTACACTTTAGGCACTATGGCACATCTTAGGCACCTAACATTTGAACTAGTAGCCGACCTAAACAGGTAAAAACTTTTTTTTAAAGCCCAATATCAACATCTAGAAAGTAGAGTGTCCGATGACCGATATATATGGTCACCAGACGATATAAAGAGTTGTACTGTATTTGTAACATTTAATAACTATTCACACACACAGAAATTTCTTACTATCCATAGACAAAGCTGTCAGTAGAATTTGAAAATGAAAAAGTGGGGAAATAAAAACTTCCAATAATTAAGTTCATATGGTTATATTAATAGCCTCAAAATGGCCAATCAATTGTCCTAGCCTTTATATCGGTCTATGATATCACTACTTCAAACTGTGTGTTTTACGTTCGCATGTTTCAAAAGTCTTGTGCAAAAAAGGAGACAGGATTCGCAAAGGAGGCGCTTGGGCACCAATTCTTCCAGAGATGAAGGGATAGAAAATAAATGTTGGAGCAGGTGCTTTTAACAGTGTCTGTCATGATTAGATAGGAAATAGGAAAAAAAAAAAGAAAAAAAAAAAAAAACTTTTTCCTATCAAAAAGATTTGGATCCATAAGGATGCAGATATTATATCCATTCTTGACATGATGAGGGATCTCCTTGTTCTCCAAGTTCCTGTCAAAGTCTTCACTGCTCCATTCTCACTGGTCCTGCTCTACATCATCTCCTTGCTGTTCGCCCTCATCATCAGTGGCCTGGAATTTATCATGGGCCCATTTAGGGCTCGTATTATTGGTGGTTTTGGTATTTGTGGCCCTCCGGAGGATGAAACGTCCCTTTCCACGAACAATGTTACCACGACCAGACCCGCGCGTGTTCATCAGCTTTCTCTCACCTTCACCATCTCTTTCACTGTGCTGCAAAGACAGAAGAAGGGCTTACAAAAAATATGGACCTCAATTATGTAACATAAACAGTTGTAAGTGGAACTGAAAACCTTGATGGAGAGTTAGTACGTAATGAAAACATATATAATCTGTCTCCCACCTAACTGATTATTATAATTAAAAGGTTTGGAAAGATTACTCAGTTTAAGCATAATCACCTGTGTTGTGTTTGATTGTACATTGCCATAATATTACATGTACAGACCATGAATGTAACTGATAGGTTGCATGGAGCATAACCTACTGTATGTTTGTTGTTCTTGATATGCATATTGAGTTATTTTTTAGTTTAATTTTTTTTGGTTGTTCAGAAACTGCATTAGAAAGGAGATTCAGAATGTGTGTTTACAACAATCACAACATACTAGGAAGTATTTCTTGCTCTTGGGAGTGTATTCTTGATCCCAGTCTTCATTCTTTGCTGACATGTTCATCTGTGAATCACCGTTGCTGTTTCCATGGAAATGTCCTCGGTTCCAACCTCTACCGCGTATGCTAAGCTGCTAAGAAACAGCAAATGGTAACCGTAATTATTAAAGCAATAAACAAATATCTTAGTTCTTCAATAGCACTCAACTTACAAAGCCTCCTCGTGATCTTCCTCTCTCCACAGGCTCTCTGTGCTCTCTAAACCCCAGCTGGACTCTGGATAAGCCTTCTGGCTTGACCTCAGGCTCTTCTTCATGGTAAGCAGAGGAAGATGAGGAAGATGACTGAGAACGCTCCCGTTTCTTCTTGCTTTTCCTTAGGAATTAAATAACATTAGATTCAGACACTGTTGATCAATGTAAAGAGGTCTCAAAAATCGACTGGATCAGCGATAACAGCTTTTGTCGTTCATGTTCAATGTGACTTTATCAGGTCATTTTCTTGTCGACTAACCAAAAAGTCATCTTTACCTGTAGCCTACCTGGAGTCGAAGGAAATCAGGACATTTTCAAACACTTGACAACCTATATTCGACATATTCAAAATATTCAACTGACCAGAAAGACAAAAAGATGCGTTCACACTGACAGTGATGTAATAGATGAAGGTGACCAAGTTGCTTTTCTTTTGGGCACAAGTAGGTGTTCCTACTTGAATACAGTACACAACTGTATCAGGGAGTCAATCATTTGAGCTCTGCTCCCATTGGTAGTTGCTGTATCGTATTGCATCTCATATGCAAGTTCAATAGCTCAACATTCGCTCTGCCCAATGATTTCTGTCACTCATGTCGCCTCACGTCACCAACTCTCACTGAAAATGATTGACTTCTTGTTTCTGCAGATTGCTGACAGTGTGAACGCATCTTCAGGCCTTTTTGAAAGTGTTTATTAAAGGCCTACTGAGAGGTTTGACGGTTTCATCTTGTTAAATCTTTACATGACTCAACCAGATTCTTTGAATGTTTTTTGAACAAAGTAAATTTATTTCTGATATCATCACAAATTGTTTAATGGTTGATCAAAACAGCAGTTTTCAACTACATTTAGAGAAGTTATTATCACCATGACAATTTTTCACTTGAGGGGTTACAACAAGCCCAAACAGAAATATGATTGTTAGCTGTTTAAGCTGTTTTCTAGAACTGAACCTCTGTATTCACAATCACTCTGTAATGTCTATGGAGCATATTTTCTTATGCAGCTTACTTTGTTTTTTTGTGGTTCTTTGAGGCTTTCTCTGTGGATGTTTCCTTTCTTGATTCGGGAGATTGCCCCGATACTCTTTCTCCGTACTCTTCCTCTCTTTGTTCTCTCTCTCCACTCAAGTATTTCTTTCTGCGCTCAATATCCAGCCGGAGGTCCATTGAATCACTTTTAGATTTTTTACCATCGACCTGCCGTGAGGAGAAAGAGAGATGTTGTGGCCAGATGTGGGTTAGCGGCGTGACCTATTAGCTTCATGCAGCATTGTACGGGGTGGGACCAAAACGAAAAACACAGCAACAGCTGACTTCAAACAATCATGCAAATGGATGAAAGGAAGAGGCCTTTTCTAATATCATTTTATGTAGCATTTTGGCTTTCAACAGGCTTATTTTCTCAGGAATGCCAACAGGTCGCAAAATAACATTCGGATTTCCTCTCACTTGCTCGTCGAAATCAAAAGATATTCAAATAAACGAAACAAAATATATAGGACCACATCAGAAATACTTTCATTGGTGCTCATGAAAGTATGTTGTTTTTACTTTGCCTAAACACCTCACTTGTTCTTTGCAGGCTTTGAAGAAGAATACTTACTATGACTTTTGTTTAGAGTCCTTTGAATGGATTTGACATGGGAACAACTGGTCACTTCCATTTCTGACCTCTGATTTCTTGCCTCAACTGCCTTAGGAAGGCTTGTATAAGGGAAGGCATTTACAACACAACAACCTGAATGCACCTCTTTTTGCATCTCACTTTTTGGACTTTATGCCTCTCTCATCAGAAACAAGAGTTTTTAGAGAGAGAAGGAAGCCTAAGAATGCTTTGGCCACATCACTTGCGCAGCATTCTTTTCCAAAATACGTCATATTTCAAAATTTTTGGTCACCTTGAAGCTGTTTTCCATGGTGCTTTTCATCTCATCAAACAGAAGAGAGTGCCTCTTAAAAGCACTGGGAGAAACATCAATTCTCCTGTGAAAAAAGAGGTGAAGAGAGGAATTTTGATATATGCTGATCCTCCTTTCTTATAGTCTTAGAAATTGTCAAAACAAATAAATTGCTCATACGTGCATGAGAAACCAGCGTGGGAATTTGTCCCTGAATTTTTTATACCTGTGTATCTCTGGACTCTTTCTCTGCTTAATGAGTTCTTTCTCAGCAGCTCTTCTCTGGTACATGGCAAAGCGGTCATTTAGGGTCAATCCAGAAGAAGGAAAATATTGAGCTGAGGGCAGAAAAATTCATATTTTTTCATTAAATAAATAAAGTATTAAAAAAAATACTAAAAAGACTTAGGGGAGTGTAAACACAAGACTGTTTTCAACTAAAAATGGAAAACTTTTTGGCCGTTCATTTACACGCCAACAGTGTTTGGGGGCCTGAAAATGCAAACTTTTAAAAACGAGTTTTAAAGTGCAATTTTTTGAAAATTATACCGTCATCATATCCGTGTAAACTACAAAAACGCAACTTTGTGATAAAACTGACATAATGCACATACGTATTATGCGTTCAATCAAAACACGTTCAACAAAAACAACAATGGCGTACCCATTATGTATATGTATATTTGTCCCATTATGAATTACAAATATATATATATATATATAAATATTTAAAAAACAAGCCTGCAGTAATTTAATGATGGTGTATCATTTTGTAATTTTACAGAGGGGTGATGCAACAATACAAATACTATGGCCATAAAAACTCTCACAACCTTATCTGTACAAGACAGAGAGGTTTCAGTCACCTTTAATGTGATGGACAATTGAAACTATGTGTTGGGCAAACAGCTCAGATGGACTTCTGGGTGACTGCTGAGCCTGAAGATGCTGAAGGACAGCTTGAAACTCCCAATCCTTTTCATCAAGATGCATAAACTCCAGAAGATGCCTTCTTTCATTGGTCAAAACAGATGTTCTGTCAAATAGAACAATGGTGACAAAAGACAAAAAGAAATGTGGTAGTCAGAAGCAGTCATATGCACAACAATGCAATGTTTTGTGAAGATGCAATCAGAAGCAAAAGGTAATTTCTGAGATCTTGGAGGGAAAATCATTTACCTAGCAAGGTCATCACTGAGAGAATTCATCCTCACACTGAATTCACTTCCTCTTTTCACGGAAGCTCTTGGTGGGGATTCCTCGTTCATAACCACAAACATCTCTTGCTCGCGGTTCTCAGAACTCCTCCTGGGCAGCAGTGTGGGTTTCTCTTTTCGTTTCACATTTGAGAGCTTTTCAGGGGAGGGATCCTTGAGCATGCCACTCAGCTGGTCTCTCTTAGAGAGAGCAGCTAGGATTTTCGCTGCTCTTTCCTGTTTATGGCAGAGCAGGAGAGCCTCCAGCTCATCATCCCATGGCATGTCCTGCATCCTTCTGATTCGCTTCTCAAACATTTCACGAGCGGACAGCGTGACTTTGCTTTTGGAGGGACTGCTTTCCATATCCCTCACTCTATCAGAGATCTCCCCTTCTTCTTCATCGTCCTCATCATCCTCGCACAGAAATGTTGGGCCCTTTCGTGGACCCATTTTAGGGGTGCTTATGGATAACTTTTTACCATCACCACTCTTTGCAGATTTGCATTTCTCCTTCTCTCCTGCGTTGTCATGATCTACAGTGCGAGACAACTCAATGCCCTTTTCAAAGATTCCTCCATTTTCTTTGTCACATACTAATTCTCTGTTACTTTTCCCAATGTGTGTGTTGTTCTCACATTCAGGGGCCTGTTTTTTAAACTTTTGCTCCTCCAGGAATCTGGTAAATGAGAGAAAGAGATTTACAGTTCATTATTATTTACAATAATGTGCTCAGATGCATCAGTTGTCATTTTGACGTGACCGAGGACTGCTGCTTCATGTCAAACTGACAGAACTATGCATAAACTGTAATGGATTTGGTTAATTTTACCGTGTACAAATGAATGGCTTCCAGTCTATAACAGGTAAACAAGTGTGTGTGCAGCTGGGAATATATCACTTCTTCCATTTGCAAAGTGCAAATATAAACCTTTTAGACCTTTTTAGCACATCTAAATTACAGACTGTGAGCTGACATTTGTAAACAAGGCATATCTAGCTCTTCATGTTTGGCTCTTTCTTCCAACCGCTCTTTTGATGCATTTGAAGGTCAGATTGCAAACCAAATGTGCAATCTTACTTTGTGTCTGGCACGCACACAGGATTTATTGTGTTACTTCCACTCTTATAACTGACTAAAATAAAGGTAAAAAAGAAAAAGAAAATAAAGCAATATTCAAATGCATATAGTCCATCAAATATATAAACATCTGTCATCAATATAGCTTCAAAGGCTTGAGAACAATACCCAGCCCTAGGAAAAACAAGTTAAATAATATAGATTATTGGTCAAAAGTTTGGAATGATTAAGATTTATTAATGTTTTTGAAAGAAAAGACTTCTTTTCTTATTAAAGAAGTCAAGGCTGCATTTATTTGATCAAAAATACAATAAAAACAGTAATATTGTGAAATATTATAAGAATTTAAAATAACTATTTTCTTATTATATATTTTAAAATGTAATTTATTCCTGTGATGGCAAAAATGAATTTCCAGCAGCCATTAATCCAGTCTTCAGTGTTACATGATCCATCAGATGGATCATGCTGATTTGGTGCTCAATTATATCAATTATTAATAATGTTTCTTATTATTATCAATGTTGGAAACAGTTTTTGCTGCTTAATATTTTTGTGGAAACTGTGATACATTTTTTTTCAGGATTATTTGATGAATTGAAAGTTCAAAGGATTAGCATTTATTTGAAAATATAAATCTTTCATAATAAGACATTATGAATTTCTTTACTGTCACTTTTGATGAATTTAATGTCCTTGCTGAATAAAAGTATATTTTTAATCTTACTTACCCAAAACTTTTGAATGTTAGTATATCATGGTTTCCACAAAAATATTAAGCAGTAACAATGTTTTCTTGAGCACCAAATCAGCATATTATTATGATTGTGATATAATACTTCAGCTTTACTATAACAAGAATAAATAAATTACATTTTAAATATATTCAAATAGAAAAAAAAGTTATTTTAAATTGTAATAATATTTCACGATATTACTGTTTTTATTGTATTTCTTTCTCAAATAAATAGAGCCTTGGTGAGCATAAGAGAATCTTTTCAAAAACATAAAAAATGTATTACTCCAAACTTTTGACCAGTAGTGTAAAAATGGATAAATGAACAACATTTAAAAAAAATGTGTTAAAAGTTATCCGTACTTACTTCAAAAATGCAGCGGAGATAGCAATTCTATCATCTGTCTGTTGGTCAATATTTGTAAAGAGCCCAAAACCTTTGAAAACTGGGCTAAGGCTTTTCTTTATGGGGCTGTTGTTTGAAGGTGCAGTTGCAACTTTCTGCCAGGTGGTGGCACCATTATTTGGAGCATTTGAACTCTTATGAGCAGGACTTGTTTCGTTGGTTGCGGAGTCAATCGGTTTGTCATTAGTGACAGAGGAGCAAACCTGCAGACTTGTCCTTTTAGGACTAGCGTCATGGCTTGTCAAAACCTGAGAGTTCTCCAAAGTCCTGTCTCCATCAGCATTCTCTTCAACCGAAGAAGAGCCTCCCACCTGCTCTGCCAGAGCCCCATCTCCACCTCCTCGAGTTTCTTCTGGCACTGAGACTCCCTCTCTTATATCTTTGCAAGTGTGTTTGGCAGACTCAGACCCGGAGGAGGAAGAGTGGTGCGACTGTGGCGATCTCCCTGAGGATGACCTGTCAGAGCGGCGGGAATGGCTGCGGGGCTGCGGGCTGCTCGACTGCTTCTTGGGAGAGCGTGAACGGCCCCTCTTGGGGCTGTTGGGGTAGTACTGCTTCTGTTGCTGCTGAGGGTACTGCCGGAAGTTTTGCCAGTTTTTGTGATGGTAGTTGTTATATCCACCCCTTGCACCACGCTGAAAGCGCCCGCGGAAAAAGCCTTGACCTCTGCCCCGGAAATAATATGGCCTCCGGAAGCCTCTGTGGTTTCCCCGAAACTCCCGTTGGTTCTGGTACTCCCGTGTGTGGTTCCGTTCACGGTTGTGGGGCGGGGAATGGGATCTTGATCGAGAGCGAGACCTAGAGCTTGAAGACAACAAGAGGAAGGATTGAGCCAACAAAAATCCTTGGGATTTAGAAAATGACACAAAGAGACATTACATTATATGCAATTATTTTCCAAAAATAAAATTATTTTAAATACAATTTTACATAGATTTTTTCCAAACAACTAGAGGTCATGGTGATCATGGGATTTAAAACTCCAAAGAGGACAAAAAGCACTATAAAATCTACATAAAAGTAGTCCATACAACTTTTGGAGCTTTACACCTCTGGGTGGGGAACAACAGACCAAAGATTATTCACTAGTACTCTTCACCTCCGCTGCGGATCTTAAATCAAATGTTATTCAAATGTAATTTGGTTATGATGTCAAGAGATTTGGCTATGAGACACTTGAGAATGCATAAAGTTTGATGTTATTAATGTTCATAATTCAAACTAACACAAAATAATGACTTTAAAGGGTCTAAAGCTAAAATGACAATCAATAGAGACATACAATGAAAACTGTATCAACTTTCATTTGTGTAACAGTATGTCAAAGAATTATTTCAGGTAACAAACACAGCTGATATTAAAATTGAAAGCTCTTGGTGCAAAATCAACTGTAGCCATACGGTGGCCCTGTTGTTCTATTCATTAACAGATCTAAGTAGTTCTGGTCTCTTTGTAAGCCAGTCCCTTTTAGCACGTCTTAAAATATCCCAAACACTGATAATCAACTAAACAACTTGCACATGCAAGTACTTCATACTGTGCATTGCACTCTATTCTATAGAATTTTGAATATAATCTCATTGGAAGATGAACAGACACTGAAACATTTCTGTATAAGAATATCAAATCGTAGAAGTCATGCAATTATGTCTAGCATTGCATTAAAACCTGCCATTCTATTGCAGTGGAATTTTTTCATCATTTGGAAAGTGAAACAAAGCCTCGCATATTATCCAAGTAAAGCACCCCTCCAACCAATTTACAATCCAATAAACATAATGACAGTAACACTAACCTACTTTTATCAACCGTTTCGGCTGGTTTTCTACTCACCCTTTGCGTTTTTTCATTGGAATACAGAGTAAGAAGGTAGTGCACAGAGCAACATGATACTCTCACAGTGAGCAAGAGGGACTTTGCATCTCCTCTAGTGAGCGCGGATGGAAAGAGTCAGTCACATGGGTCATATGGGAAAGATTTCTACTCTCTTTCTACAGAGCAAAGAGGAGGTTCTCAGCCTGCCAGTTACAACACATTAGCTTTGCACAGACAGTAGACTCTAACTGAAGGCAGCAATTAACAGCTCCCTCATTTGAAAAGCTATTCGTTAACTGAAGTTAAAATTAAAATTCTGTAATTATTTAGTCACTTGCTGTTTCAAACCCATATCTTTTTCTTTCTTCTGGGAAACACACAAGCAGACATTTGAATTGTACTGGTTGCACTTTCCCCTGTTATTATAATGAATGGAGTCTCAGGCATTTATTCTTCAAAAAGGGCACAAATGCAGCACAAAAGTGGTCCAAATGAATCGTATGCACTGAACGGCAAAACTTCTGAAGTCATACGATAGCTTTGTGTGAGAAACAAACCAAATCTAAGCCATTATTATTATCTCCTATAGCTTTCCTTGATGTTCATGAGAGAAGAGGATACATTTGAATTGTGACTATGTCTGAATCGAAATTTCAAATCAGATCTTTTCAGTGAGTTGGTGGAAACAGTTCTCAAAACTGGTCTGAATGATTCATTAATGAATCAGACTGATCCAGACCTCATGTCAACTCACTGACTCAATGATCCGGTCACAACAGGCAACAAGATTCTCACTGAAATTTCAGTCTGTTAATCACACAAAGATATTATATGACTTAAAATATAGTGCAAAATTCATATTGATGACTTTTGTTGTGATTTTAAATCTTGAAACCTTTAGTCTCCACTTGTAAAATCACATGTGGGTGAGTAATTGATGATTTTTTTTTTACATTTATATTTATTAATGGAATTTTACTTCTTGACACCCATGCCCCATGAGTTTTATTTGGACAGTTTGACTTCATTCAGAAACATGCAGCAATGTTTCATTGCATGACATATGTGTGTCAAGGTTTTTCCAGCTGTGGCATCTCTGCTTTGAAATTGGTCAGCAATGAGAGCCCAGGCTCGCAAGATTTCCCTTGCAAATAAGGGACATCAGATTTAGCAAATTTGCATGAAAAATCAACAATGTACTTCTCTCCGACTCAGCTCAAAGTACACTGTCAACCACACAGGAAAAAGGATCCATGCTTATGGGGGAAAAAAATTATGCATCCTCAATAAATGTAAAACAAAAAAAACAGAGTAACATCCATTTTTGTCTAAAACGGTGCCGTTTTTGGCAGGAACAGTTTACATTTGGCTACCTAAGAGCCTCTACTGTGCTGTAAGCGCAAAACCAGCAGTCCTAAAAGAATGTGCAGGGAAGTACAATTTTAGCATGAGAAATAAGTGCGGTGAGCCTTTCCAAAGCCACAGCCCTTCCCAAATATCAGACTTGATGCAATGCTGATGAATACATGGAGAGTAAAATCACAGTGACTGTGCAGCCCCTTTTCAACAAGAGAGGAAGCCAGAGTAAAGGCATTATAAAATACAGGGTACTTTTATTTATGTACAGAGGTGTACCTTACATAACTTTGGCCTGGCAGCTGCGGCTAGATGGATGACACTGGCACTGAAATACTGATTTTAATTTAAAATGAGTCATGGATGGGAAACTGAGCATGAGTCACATGGTGTGTGTTTACAATAAAGTTCCATTTTGTGTTTACGTACAAAGTGAGAAGTTAACAGTTTTCCAACCAACTCAATCCTTAAGCACATCTGTCAGTAAGCCTTATTGTTATTAGATTTGTGCATTGTAGTACAGTCAGAATGAGTAGTTAAAGTTCACTGTTCATCAAGCACAAGATTAATAGCAGACCAAGACGGATTCTGAAGCCACATTTTCTGCGTTCATTCACGTAGAATTGTGTACTGATTCCATCTGGGCCTGACTGCAAGACAGAAAAGGGGGCTAAATGACTCAATAGTCAGTAAAATGGAAATGATTACAGCTGATTAGTTTTTAAGTGATAATTTCATCAGTTTTTCCTCTTATTAATATTACAAAATGTCCCTTCTTTCCTATTCATTCTGTTATGTACTAAAATACACAATACGTCACTGAAAGTGATGAATGAAACTGAAAACTGAAAAATCGGACTCAAAACTGAAATCAAAAATCGAAACCAACTCCCCTTCATCCCACATACCAGCTTTGTACTGTGCAGTAAAGTGTGACTGTCTTATTTTTAATTGACAGTATATTTTGCATGCCATAGTAATGAACAAAGCCAGTAGATGCTATTTAATTATCATAATGGACACTTACCCATATCTGCGCTTTCTCGATCTAGATCTGGAGCTGGAGCGGGAGCGGGAGCGGGAGCGGGAATAAGAATGGGATCTTGATCTGGAGGCCGATCTAGAGCGAGACCTGGACTCTGATTTTTGTGTCTTAGACATTGTCGTTTGTGGTCTCTCTCATATATGCCTGTAACAAAACGAAAAGCATTCAGATCAGCAAATTACTAAAAAAGAAGTTACTAATCATTAAGTAATGAAAACAACTCATATAAAGCTGTTTTATATTTTTTAAATCAATTATTATTTCAGCAAAATAGCTAGGAAAAAAAATATTTATAGAGTGTTACAAGGGCTGAACTTTAAAAACATTTTGTACTGTAAATCCCCACTCTCCAGGACATTTGGCTTGGCAGTATTAAAGTTTCCATATCTCTAAATCACAGTTTGTCAGGCTAAAACACTAAAGGTTTGTTTAAAGGCACAGCAGGAATTAATTGAGAAATAAGTAGCAAACATCATTCTACAGGCCTGTTCTTAAAGGGATAGTTCACCCAAAAATGAAAATTAGCCCATCATTTACTCAAACTGAAGCCATCTTAGGTGTATATGACATTCTTCTTTCAGACAAATACAATCTGAGTTATTTAAAAAAATGTCCTGGCTCTTCCAAGCTTTATAATGGGAGTCACTGGGTATACTTTTTTGGAAGCCCATCAAAGCACATCCATCCATGATAAAAGTGCTAGAAACGGCTCTGGCGGGTTAAAGGTCTTCTGAAGTGAAGCGATGCGTTTGTGTAAGAAAAATATCCATATTTAAAACTTTATCGACTAAAATAACTAGCTTCCGGCAGACGGCCATAATTCTGACAAGCACTGTATATATTATCTTAATGTTTTCTGACCAGAAAAATTTATTTCATTACATAATTTTCATAATTTCATTACATCGTACAAAAGAATCAGTCTAGCAAATAAGATGAACAACAATTTCACATCGAAACTTCTGTTTTATACTGACTTTAAGTACACAGTCTTGTACCTTTGTCTTTTATGGGTTTCAAATACTTTTTCGCTTCAAATCAATGTTTGTAATATTGTAATTCACCTTGTAGCTGGCTGGTTTGGTTCATGGCTTAAAACTCCTCTTAAACAAATACTTTTTAAAAATACATATGGGAAAATGGGAAAACTTCCGAAATCAAGACCTTTGTAAAACTGGACAGGCACTATTGCACTTGATTAGGAAGTATCAGAGTGCTGAAGGCCTCCTTCCCTTACCTCTGTACAGATAAAACGTTGTCAAAATAATTTGGGTTCGCATGGACACGCGGAAGCGATAGGCTACAATTTTTTCTATATTAGGAATTTTTAAGGCCAGACAGATTTGTTGAGGTCAATTTGTAGAGAAAGACTACACGCCTGCGCACATATATATTCAAATGCGCATAGCCTACCTATAGACTAAACACGTAATACACATGTGCACACAGTCGGCGTTTTCACATATTTGCATTTTTGAAGCTGGCGTGGCGATAACTTTTATTTTGTTCAAAATTATTCAACGCCTGCACCTTGGAAACTATTTCAAGGTTTGCGTTCTCGAGCCACCAGGCACTGTTGTCGAACGGTGTCGTGTAAGCGGCCCCTAAGTTAATAACTAATGATCTTTGCAACGGAAGGGAATCAATCAGCTAACTTTAGCTGGACAATAACATTATTCTAGAGCTACTGTAAAGCCAAAACAATCTGTTAATTTAATTTCCTATTACCACTGTAAAGCTGCTTTGAAACAATCTATATTGTTAAAAGCACTATAAAAATTAAGGTCACTTGACTTGACTGAATGTCACAATTGACCAATAAGAATCAAGTATTTTAGAGCGCAATTTCAGATTTGATTCATCTGATATTCTTCAAGCCCAAGAGATTTAAATACACACCTTGTGTGCTAAGTCTACTGACGTGGACAAAAGGGAGGAAGCGGTAAAGGTTTGGCAGGACAGATGTAAAGTGACGCCACATTAGCATGAAGGCGAGAGTGATTTACTGGCTCTTTAATGTTATCCCCAATGTATTTAAAGAGGTGTTGAAAGGTGATTCTGTCTATTGTCCATCATGAGTACCCTCCACAAATGCCCTCAACTGGTTAGCTGAACTCACACTTTGATTTTTACCATAGGGAACACTGGTGATCAAAGAGAGACATCACTGTGGCTCAAAATAGACTTGCACCAGAGATAAAGAGAGAGCTTTTGAGTTGACTGTGATGGATGTAAATATCCATATCATAAGCTGGATCTTGACTGCTTGTCATCATACCTGTCATGACCTTAATCATGGATGCACAAATGCACATAATAACAGATCTGTGTTGGAACAACAACAATAAAAGAAGGAACTGTATGAATGTTAAAAGGTAGTACTAATTAAAGTTACTAAATAGATTCAAATCCAGAGTCTAGTCTAAACTGATTTGCCAACTTTGCACTTATAACTAAGTACGACACCATTAACTATTTGTTTACTGTGTCATGTGGCACAGAAAGCGCAAATGACGCATTGCAAACAAATACAAACCTTTATTTAACCAGGAAAGAAGACTTAAATAGTTGTCACTTAACTGATTCATAAGGACTGTTGACATAAGGATTTCAAACATACCATATGCATAAAAAAGTTCAGTTAACACCAAGAACGATAACTAATGATAATAACTATATTAGCATCCACAGCAATGGGCAATACGATAACATTCAGTTTCAAGCTCTTTAAAACCCGGCTGGACTTTAGTGATGGAAAAAAAAATCACTATAAAAGTGATTCCAACAATATCGTTTTCTTTGTGTTGTTATTGGTAAGGTTGTGGTGTGGATTGCACAATTCTTTTAGAGTTAGAGTGATTTTTAAAACTTTATGGTAGCCTAGTAATTATTATAGTTATCGTTCTTGGTGTGAATGGCCCTTTTGCATTGCATGACATCCTAGGCTTTCTCTTGGCTCTGCTAGTAAATAAACAAGCCTCAAGATTAACTGGTATTTTTCTGGTAATCCTATGTATGACGTGACGTGCAATTTATCCCGGCACTCCCAAAAAGTTATCTGTGAGCGTTTCCTTTTTGAGGCTCATCAGAAATAGCTTTGCGCACAGGAAATTGCAGACTGAATGGTTAAGCTACAATTCAATGTGGTATCTTTGTGCATATCATGCTAGTCTGAATAGATCTGTGCTGCTTTTTTAGTAAACACAGACCGAAATTAACCTAAAGCCTTTTGTATTATTCCTTTTGACTGCTTGTTGGTTTTGGCCAGCAGTCCATAATTTCCTGCAGCCTCCAGACATCCAGGCATTTGGCTTACTGTGCAAAGTTTCTAAACTACTTTACTTCTGTATTGAAGAACTATGAGAACATACTCCAAAGTTTAACCATTAAATGAATGTCAAAAGTATTTATATAGCTACATTCCAGTTAAAAGTTTGGAATAAATAAGAATTTTTAAATGTTTTTGAAAGTCTTTTATGCTCACCAAGGCTGTATTTATTTGATCAAAAATACAGTAAAAACAGTAATGTTGTGAAATATTATTACAATTTAAAATAACTTTTCTATTTCAATACATTTTAAAATGTAATTTATTCCTGTGATGACAAAGCTGAATTTTCAGCATCATTACTCCAGGCTTTAGTGTCACATGATCCTTCAGAAATCATTCTGATATGGTGTTAAATTTTTATCAGTTATTATTATAATTTGTTTTTTATTAACAATGTTGAAAACAGATTTTGCTGCTTAATGTTTTTGTATGAATAGGATTCTTTGATGAATAGAAAGTTCAACAGAACAGCATTTGTTTGAAATACAAATCTTCCATAATAAGACATTATGAAAATGTCTTTACTGTCATTTTTTCCCAGTTTAAATCAAAGTATTATTTTTTTTAAATCTTGCTAACTCCAAACTTTTGAATGGTAGTGTATCACGGTTTCTACAAAAATATTAGGCAGCAAAAAAACTAACAAAAAAAAGCCATTGATAATATCAACATTGATAATAAAAATAAATATTTCTTGATGTTACACTGAAGACTGGAGTAATGGCTACCAAAAAATCAGCTTTGCCATCACATGAATAAAACACATTTTAAAATATATTCAAATAGAAAACAATTATTAATTATTTCACAATATTACTGCTTTTACTGTATTTTTAAACAAATAAATGCACCCTTGGTGAGCATAAGAGACTTCTTTTAAAAAACATGGGGGGGGGGGACCTCAAACTTTTGACCAGTTATGTATCATGTCAACTAATACATTCGGTGTTCAAGAACCTAACAACAACAGTTTTGCATTCTTAGCACCTGTCTTTAGAGATTAGTAAAGTTAGTTTCAGAGGCTTAAAATAGAGATCACAAGAAAATAACATGTCACCTGACACTTTCTGTAAACATTATGCTTCCCTTCTGCAAATGGGGTCTGTTGACTCATGAGGGTGGAGGAGTCAGGTCATGACACATTTATGATAATGGAGGAGGCATCTTCACAGGGTTTAAGAAAGTCTGAGGGATTCATTTTAAAGCATAGTATCATAGAGCAGCTGTCCCGTAATCCTCATTTTAGCTGATCCTCAATTTTCCTGAGAGGACCTACGTGTCTAATTGTCTATATGGGAGTAGAGTGTGCTCCAGCCTAATCAAAAGGATTTGATAGCTAAAAATGTTTGTGTCAAACATCTCTGGTGGTCATACCCTTGTGCTGTCATTACAACCACATACATGCACACACATCAGTGACAGCTGCATTTGGACCTTTTCACCTGTTCAATTGAGGGGGGAAAGTGTATTTAAACAATGGTGCAAGTTGTGCAACCCAACACGACCGCAATATGTTCCCAACACTCAATCAGCCGCTTTATCAGTGAGACCACAGATGCGACACCAACAGCACCAAAATCCCATTTGTTATCTGCATTACCCTATGAAGCAAAAGAGCCATTTCAACATTCTTCCAGAGACTCCACCTATGTGTGAAAACCTCTTTGAAGTTTAAAGATGCATGGCTTTTGGAGCCTACAGCTTCTGAGGTAAACATTTGATTGATTGGGGAGTTTCGAATCAATCTCTTCAGCGACTCTATTAATAAATGAAATACGGGTCTGTTGCGAGACATCATATGAACTTTAGAGATTTATGCAAGCTTTATACTTTTTGATTGCAATGAGTTGCAGCTTCACAAAGCTTAAAGGGATAGTTGCTCCAAAAATGAAAACCCTGTCATTATTTACTCACTGTCATAATGTCTGCATGATTTTCATTTTTCTGTAGATTCACTGTTTTTCCTACAAAGAAAGCAATCTAGAGGCTGTCAAGCTTCAAAAAGCCAAAACAGCACCATAAAAGTCTCTTAACAATTTCAACTCTCTCTCTTTTATGTTTTCTAAAGTCAAATGATAGCTTTGTGTCAGGAATGACTTTTAGTTGTAAAAAGTCATCTCACCATTCACTGAACAGAAATGAGTAGCGTGAACAAAACCTTTTAATTTCATTCAAAGAAGATATGAATGTATGTGATGTGAATATTACAGTATATACATGTATAAGATAAATAGATATATCGATAGATCGATAGATTAAAGTTGTTTTAGTTTTTTATTAATGATGAGCCTTTAACACATGGGGTCAAATACTGGGCCCTCGTTTTGTGATGACTTGTGTCTCATCTTTCTGTCATCACTGCATCTGTTGATTTCACAAGGGAACTCATCAGTTGAAGGTCTTCTCTATTTTAGTCTTATGAGAATTACGTAAACTATCTAATGTAGAATCAGGTCTAACACAGATATTATTGTAGTAGGTTTGACAAATTATATATATATTTTTAAAACTGACTGACCAAACTTTCTAAATGAAACAGTGAGCTACTGAAAAGGCAAGAGCATGCTTCACGCAGCCAAATGTAATTGGATAGTCTTACACAATGTACAAATCCAAACACAAGTTGTGCTTGAATAGATTTTAGATTAGTCAAAGAAATGTGTAACACATGGTATGACACTACAATGTAAGATCTGATTTATCACGCACCGTATCACACACCAATCACTCATTCATTTAAAACAAACCCATTTCCCCTTGAACACTTTCCCAAATAATGGATGAAGGATGATAAACATAAACTGTCTAAGCATTTCTATAATGACACACACTCAAAACAATTGTGCAGTAGAAGATGAACAGTTAAATAATTGAATCCATGAACAAGAGAAAAAGAAGAGATGCAATACTGACAAAGTAATGCAGCTGATTGTAAACTGATGGTTTCAATTTGTATTCCAAATATTCAGAACATAATGTGTGGAACTATTTTTTTTATTTCTTTAAATATTTACATCATTCATGATTTGCCTGTTTATATTTTTGAATAGGATTTTATAATAAATAATATAACTGTGATGCAACACTAGCTATTATCAAACTGTTTTCGTTTACAAAAGTTTACCATGATAATCTTTTACATTTTACTAGAGATTTTTACAACAATAAAACTGTGGTAACTTGGCATAAGTAACCACTGTCATCAAACATGAATTAAACAATATGACAGACACTGCCTGAAAGGTCTTACATGTTGAAGAAGCTACCAGGGTAAATTTAGTCGTCCACGGTTCTTTTCTATTCTAAAGTTTCTTTAAAAACACTTACCTATAGTTCGATTTAGTCCAGGATGGGTAACGTTAGTCCAAGATGGGAAGATTCGGCTAATGTCAAATGTTACAGGTCAGTGAAACGGTTTCAATTTCGTTTTGAGGAAAAAAAAAATTGTTGTGCGCAAAGTAACTAACTATTTAAAATCATCCTCACATCAAAGACGTCAATATCCAGTTCGCGTCATCTGAAGTATTCGCATTCAAAACGTTGTAACTCGTATATTACAAACAAACGTTATGATTATATTTTAATTCCAAGTGACAAACGTGTCATTTTAAGTCGTAACCAAACTCGTCACAAGTGAATACGGTAAACTATTGAAGTCAAATGATGTAAAGCAGCTTTATGTGCTCAGTCACAGTCCGGGAGGTGTGTGTGCGATGCAGCGTGGATTCTACAGGCTGCGCGAGTCAAATTTCTCTCATGCATTCTCCTGTCAATCAAATTAGGGCTGACAGCTAGCCACACCCCTAGATGAGTTAAAGGAACAGGCGCGCTTTTTCAGATGTAAACAATATCTTTTTGTTATTGTTAACCTTATTTTAACACACACACACACACACACACACACACACACACACACCAGCTTCATAATTACCTTTGGAATATATTAACTGAATATGAATGAACAAAATATGAAAGTCTCTTCAAGTTATCTGAGGAGGCAAGGTTTTCTGAGGAGGTAGTGCCTCCTCAAAGAATTGAATGTGAAAATAATCCATATTATAAAAATATAAAAACACAAATATTACAAAATACCAGCAAGAAGTGCGTCTCTCTTACCTCCCCCAGAACTGTTTCTCTCTAAACGGCTCTGGGGCCATATTTATAACCATTGCGTACGCACAAAACAGGCCATGAAAGAGGCGTACGCCACTTCCGATGCATAAATTGTGATTTATAAAAACAAACTTGACGAGAATATTTGCTCACCTGCACGCAAACTCTGACCTAATCTCCATATATGGTTATTTCAGGGAGGAGACACAGTCTTCTGGGATTTATAAGGGAATTTTGCGCAGGTTCTGGCATAAGCACGGTTTTATAAGTCTGAATATTTTTCAGACTTATGATGAATGAGACCCCTAAACAACGCCTAGTTTTACTATGCATATCCTCAGCTGCATATAATTTGCATATGCATATTCATCCACGTGAGAGAAAACAATAGGCTTGTTCGACTTGAACCGGCGCTGCACAGACCGATCGGTGAATGACATCAAGGTACCGCGAGAGCGATTAGAGAACTGACGTGTCCGTTTGCTTTTCAGTCACTCTCGCGGTACTTTGATGTCATAAACCGATCGGTCTGTGCAGCGCCGGTTCAAGTCGAACAAGCCTAATGCCTTCATCGCAGTATGATTGGTTATGATTACTTCGTGCAATAAATCCCGCCTCTTGTTTCGCGAATCGACGAGTGAACAAAATAATGGCGTTAATGGGGAGACATTTAAGTAAACTACTCAGCCAATTAGAAATCACCGTTTTATGTCACGTCAAAATCAAACTTTAAATTGCGTGAAAACATGATGACTGTGTGTTTTTTTTTAGTGTGCAGTCAGCTTGGTGAAATTAAAGGTTCACAGAGCTTGATGACAGCTGAACATCAGCTCACAAATAAAATATATTGTTTAAATGATTACTGCATTTAGATATTATTTTGAAATAAATGTAAAACTGCTTAAAAAATACTAACTTGAAATGTTGAAAATTAGACAATATATAAATGCAGTGTAGCCTAATTCATATAAAATGAACAGAAAAAAAATGCTTGTTTAAATTGAATTACCTAAATTAAATGTTTAACAATTAAATTATTGACAATAAATTTATACAATTTACAGTACAATAGTGTTGCACACATTTTACTAGGGTGCTTGAAATGCGATGCAAAAATAAAATGAAAATCTTTTGGTTTCATGAAAGGGGTGTAGTGATTATTTGATAGATAATCTCGCCTCATGTCAAGGTCGGCTGTTGCTGTCGACCTGCCATTTCTAAATATTTGACCTAATATTATAACATAGTTTTAATCCAATTACTTGCCGTTTATACACTCCCTCCCACCTATAGGAGAGAAATCGAGATGAATTGATATCATGACTGAACAGCTGAAAAAACAATAAATAACAGTGCTAGCCATGAAGTGCATTTTTTATTCTTAATCTTATTATTAACATTACTTTTCTTCTCATTAGAATTCTTTGTGTCATTCATCTTGACACTAGACCTGTAAATTCAGGAAATAAACATTATGTGAAGCCCAAGGGTTGTGCCAAACCCTCTTACTCCTACGTTTACTTTAGCAAAGGAAATATTTAGCCATGTGTGTTTGGAGGAGTAAATCCAACAAAACCATGATGTGTGGTCCTAAATTTTCAACAGATGATCACATTCAATCAAAAGAGAAAACTACAACAACAAAGTCTTATTTGTTTGTTCATGATGAAAAGTCAACTGATGAACTTACTATATTAGACTATACTGAATTGACTATGCTCAAAGCAAATATGGATGCACAAATTGTGAGATATTTGTTGACAGCAGCATTATGACAATATCAAATCTATTTTGTGTTTCACCATGAACCCAAAAATGAAACATGAATATTATTAGGATCAATTGTGTCTGTCTTATCCTGAACATAAAGAATATAATGGATTCAAGACTTAAACTTGAAAAACATTATCAGCCTTAACAAAAGCAGCAAATTTGTTCTTGCAAATTCTCTTTTATTTTCAAATGGAAAGTCTGCCAAACAGCCAGACCAAAGTTTTCAAGATAATAAACGTTTGCCTTCTCTGAATACATATGCTGAAAGTGTAGGAAAAAAAGAAAAGAAAAGAAAAGTATGCCTAATTCTTTAAATGGCCTGAATTTCCCAGTTTTGGCTCATTAGAGTGTTTTGGTTGATAAATTGAATCATTTTACAATGTCTTTTTATCTTAATATTAATTTGACTTGTGCTTAAATTAAATTAAATTAAGTTTAGGCCAGTTTTCTCCTCATTTTCAACCTCTTCAGCCTCCCACATTTTAAGGGAATGTGCTGGGTGTGACTTATGAAGCACATTAGCTCTCTCACTGACACCTACTTTGTATATATAGAGATTACCATACATTATCACATTGGGCAATGTTTGCGCAAACAGATAGTGTTTGATTAAGTTAATGCTGTCCATGTTTTGACAGTTGTGGTGACAGCCCAAAAATATATTGAGTGCTAAAAATATTAGTGGGTGCACACAAAATTTACAAATGGAGACTTACTTTGTGCTGTCGATTTCACAGTTTTTACCGAATCTTTGAGCCAAAGGAACAAAGGTAATGGTTTAACTAATATGTTATAAAACCTGAATGAGTTTGCCTGTGACTCAGCAGAGATCAAAACCAATTGATTTCACTTCCTTTTAACCACTCAGAATGTATTTCAGCTGTCTGACACATATGATAACTATTAAATCTGTTTGATTCAATACTGTCCTTAACAATGACCAGCAGAGATATTTTACAATACCTCAATGGACAAAGCATGGGAGCAGGGAGGAAGAGAGCTTTTGCGCCAGCGTTGTTTTCCCAGCCCATTTTGATTTGTTACAGTCTTCTTTTGCCAGTGTTTTCATGATTGTGGCTTTTATAGCATTTCTGACCATCTGTTAACTGTTACATCAGGTTGGTGTGATAGCCAACACAGAAATACACTAGGTTCCATTGTTTTTTGTTATGTGTCTTCAGTCACAAATGCACAAAATGGGTCTGTGTCTGTGAAAGTATCAGTTTCAGTGCACATGAACTGCTGATTGGCTTGTGGTTTTGATGGATAATTAAATGTTTGCTCGTCTGCATTTACATCGAGAACTAGCTTGAGAGAAACGGTATTATATGTTAATCGTGATAGTCTTATCAATGCAGAATAAAGATGCATGCTAGGGACAAACTGGAACAGTTTTTTCATGCATCTGACAAGATTTACTGTTATTCACTGTCTTAGAGGTGTATTTTAGTCTTTTTATGGATCAGACTTCTTTAAAGAGATTTTTGGAAAGAGGACACTGGCATGATGCAAAATTGTATAACTTCAGATACAGCTACTATATGTACAGCAACTCCACAAGAAGTGAACACAGTATAGAGATGTAGAGAGAAAAATTACCACATTAAAATGGTGGACGTCAAGCAGTTATGCAACACAGAATATTATGGCAATCGATATAATGCCAACAGGGAGTTCTGGAACCGGATAATAGGCCTCTTCTGTTCCTCTGGTTTGAGTCCAACCAGATGAAACTGTGAAGAGAGATTTCTTGGAGGCACGTTTTGCTTTACCCATGGAAAATATGGGCTTTCATGTCTTGCTTAATGAAAATCATATCATTTGAATGCTGTTTTGTACAGTTCACTGTTTAGATCAGCTAAATTGCAACCTCCAACTATTTTGCATGTTGTTTTCCCTGCTTTCCATTACAATGTTTTCCATTACAATGAGCAGGGACTGAAACTGTAAGGCTTAAAAAAGAAGCAAAAGCCCTATAAAAGTATCAAGCAATGGACCACATGAATATATGCGCTATATTCACCATGTGCTATGAACTCATGGAGGTGTTTATGGTTAATGCTGAAGGTGACCGTAAGGAATCCATTTAATAATACTACTAATAATAAACACTCAAAGCATATTTTACTAGTCTTGATGTACTTTTATCGGTTCCACTGAATTTACAGGAGTGTCCTCAGTGACACATGACATATCAAAACACAAGACAACCATGGGAACAATTAAAGGGTTAAGTAAAAGTTAGTTAAGACATTGTTAAAATAGTCCAAGTGACTACAGTGGCTCAACCTTAAGTTTATCAAGCGACGAGAATACTTTTTGTGCGCAAAACCCCCCAAAAATAACGACTTTATTCAACTATTCATTTTCTTCCGTGTGGGCCTCTAACGTGAGTTCACGAGAGTGCCACGACGCATGCGCGAGAACTGAGAAGATGACGCGATCATTTGATGGGAAAGTGTGAAAGGTAAGCCATTCATTTTGCGGCATTGGTAAGGCACTTTTACGTTTTCTTGTTGGTTTCTCACAATTCGGACATCCAGGAAATGCACACTTTAGAACTATTTTAAACACTACATCGAGACCCATCTGCGTCATCTTCTCAGTTCTCGCGCATGCGTCGTGGCACTCTCGTGAACTCACGTTAGAGGCCCACACGGAAGAAAATGAATAGTTGAATAAAGTCAATATTTTTGGGGGGTTTTTGCGCACAAAATGTATTCTCGTCGCTTGATAAACTTAAAGGGGTACTTCACCCCTGGAAAGATGAATGTGTATTTAAAATAGGTCATTTATGTAGAAGAAATGTGAAATTATTTTTGCATTTGGAGCTTTCTAGACTGAGAAAATCCAGAAAATGTATTTTTGGCTTATGTGGATGAAAGACAACAACTCCCAGAATGCACTTGCTTCGCTTCCCTACGAGGCCACTCCCAAGTCACACCTACCGGTAAGAGAGCGCAGTTGAAAACAACAAGGCTAGGCTACTAGTGAGACTCCGTGACGAGTTTGCCCGGGATTTCGAGATCGACCAAAATGTCCGGGATTCGGCTTTTGCGTTCTACAGTCGCCATTCATCATGTTAACTGTGGCGAGCAGGACGAGGCTGACGGCCGCGGGAGAACGGCGCGAGGCCGGTGGCATCATTACTGAGATGCGCCAGTCTCGTATCTCTCACGGAGGAGCGGGAATTTTCTTAGCAATGTTAAAACGCACATCAACCGATCACTTGTTTAGTGTTCATGTAAACACTACATTCAGATTCACCAATCAGAATGAATTCAGTTAGATTGAAACAAGGTGTGCATGTAAACAATGAATGGCGACTGCAGAAAGCAAAAGCCGAATCCCGGACATTTTGGACAATCTCGACGTCCGGACATGTCCGGGAAAAAGAGGATGGTAACCCCTACTTACTCAGCTTTCTCCTACTACTCAGCTTTCTCCACAGAACAAGAGCCTGCTAGCTTAGCTTCCAAATTCACTGTGTACATTCTGTGAGTGAGATCCCTCCCTCTATGGGCGGGTTGAAAACATGCGGGACAGCTCCTCCTACTGGCTATAGTCTTTAGCCTCTGGCCAAAAAATCCTCAGATGACGCAAAATGACGATTTTTGCGTCATCTGAGGATTTTTTCCAGATAAAAAATACATAAATCTCTTGTCTCAGGGGGATATGAGGGTAGAAAGCACGGTAATTCGAAAATACTACAGGTTTTCTACTAATACAAAGCTTAATGCTAAATCCTGAAGTATCCCTTTAAGGTTGAGCCACTGTAGTCTTGGACTATTTTAATGATGTCTTTACTAACTTTTCTGGGCCGACAGATGCAATTACCTTGCAGCCTATGAGGGAGTGAACCAGCTCTCAGATTTCATCAAAAATATCTTAATTTGTGTTCCGAAGATGAACGAAAGTCTTACGGGGTTGGAACAACATGAGGGTGAGTAAGTACTGACAGAATTTTCATTTTTGGGTGAACTAACCCTTTTAAGTTTTCTCTCTTGCCCAGTAACATGCTGCCTATTGTGTTCAGCCTCTGTGGCACATGTTAGCAAAAGAAATGATCCTCGGTAACAGGCCTGCTTCCAACACCTCCAAGATCGAGGAGGTCAACTTCAAAGTGTTGGCTTTGGAATTTTAAATGAACTATATGGATTAGCACGAGGGGATCATAAAAGGACAAGCATTTGATTAAACAACTGAAGATGATTTCTTAATCATGCATTAGCTTATCCATTAAACTTTTATACTTTTACAATCATCTCTTTTTATGCAAACCACATTTCTCCATGCATACACATTATACTTTAGTGTTTGCTAGTATGAAAGCTGAAAGATTGCTCAATCTCAGTTCAGTAGCCTACTCTTTTTTTGATCCATGGCAATTGTCATGAAAAAAAATAAAGACTGTGGAACAACCATTTGCACAAGACATCAGAGGAGGTGACAGCTATTTTCAATCTATTAACACGTTCTAGTCTCTTCTACAGGGTACAAACCGTGTCAGTCCACACTGGTCTTGTGTCAGCACTGATGGAAGAAATCTGAGAGCGTGGCACAATTTTAAGGTTTTTATCATTGTGTAATTGGAGTCATCAGGTTAGAGTGATGATGGGACAGATCAAACTAATACACATTAGTCATTAATTTGTTTTAATTTTTTTTTTTTTTGATAGAAATATGAGTGCAAGTTTAGATTCTGAGTGTTAGATACATTTCTCACCAGTCTGTGCTAGACACCATATGTTTTTGAAATCAAGGTTTGTGAAAGTTCACAGCTCATTGCTGAAATTCGGCATGTCGTGTAAGACTGCAATGTGTGCCAAGACAAGCAAAACACAATTTTTGGTTCACCTGGAAATATACTGGTACCAACAAACCTTCATCAAACAGGTCTGTATCATTGCATATAATTGCTAATACTGTATTTTTCTTTTCTTTATTTAATAACCAAACCCAATAAGCAAATAAACAAACATCCTTCACATAAATGCTTGGTATTGAGGCTGGGGAATTTTTTTTTTTTTTGGATACTTGTCATAGCTTTCAAAACAACATTAAATTATTAAAAGTTCTGGTCAAAGTGTGGATGGTTTTAAAACATGTCTGACATGGAATTATTTAAACCCAAATGTTGTGCTATTTAAAAACAGGCAAGCTGCGACAGTGTCCAGGACTTTTCTATGTTTTTGTTGTTTCTGCGGAAAGTCTGGAACTGTTCCATCTGCGTATCTCGAAACTCAAAGCAGAACGTGTATTTAAAAATGTTGGTTACTCCATGTATCTGGGTGTAGTTCATATTTGAAGTACATCTCTCCATTTGCTTGTTCAGCTCTGTTTGAATACCTGTAACTGCAGCACAGCATCTTTATATTGGAGTCTTGAGAGAAACCAAACCAAATATTTGGACCACTGTTTGCTTTACCTTGCCTTACCTGATTGGAAGCTTCACCTGTTTGTTCTATGAGAGAGATTGACTGCCAAGCGGCCTGTATTTCAACACTGCTTGTCCAGAAACTGGACTATGAATCTACTAGACAGTTGACATTCTTCAACCATTAACAGTATTTCCTGTCATTTAAGTGCATGTCAGCTTTACTTTCCAAAGCCCTTTGTGTGCAAATACTGAAGCGAACAGGAATGATTGCGCGTTAGCAAGTCAAGGTGAGAAGGGAGTGGATATCCGCCCGAAGCAGAGTAGTCAACTGTTTCAGATGCCAGAAACAAAATGGTCAAATTCTCAGGAAGTTAAAAGACATGTTCACATTGTTAGTAGGGCAACAGTTTGAAAAAAGTTTTCCAAAGACAATGACATCAAAAAGCCACAGACATTACAGCTGGAAATGTAATGTAATGTCCTGAAACCCAAAAAGAAAAAGCCAGAATTTGACAAGTATCTTACAGCAGTCTTTGGAATTTTACAAAACAAGAATTTTTACTGCTTTCAGTTAACATCACAGGACAGAAGCATTTGAAAAGAAAAATGGCTTTGTGTCAGCCAGCACCTTTTAACTGAGGCAAACAGCCTTGTTTTTTCAACCTAAACGAAGCAGAATAAAAGAGAGTGAGCTCTCCCTAGACAGACCTCTATCCCTGTATGTGTCTTAAGCCTCCAGTTGCAGCTCCCTGCCAAACATGCAGACCTAATTTAGACTCCTAATATAATGCAATGCGGCCCACTCATAAAAGAAGAGCCCTCGCAGAGACACACATAACAGGTGGGTCAGTTGGAGTTACTGATAAAGAGCAAAATTTGCGTCAAGAATAGACTATATGGGGGAGGGGGCTTTGCAAGTGGATTTTTGATGAATCAGTATCTAAGGGATTACAGGGGAAGCCTTGAGCTAAAACAGGGTCTGTGAATATTTGACCCCACTGACCAACAGTCATTAAGACTCAGTCTAGAGGGACGGCTGCAGTCAGATAAAATTCCTTCAGTAACATGATTGGATTTATGACACTTTAGAGTTGTAATTCATTGAAACAGGCAGCTGGTGAAACTGTTGCTGAAAACAAATACAAATCATGCATGGCAAACTATGCATAAATGAAGTGAATTTGCACGACAAATGGAGAAAAAAAAGTCAACAGTCAAATGGAAAAAGTAAACTGGAACAGTCTTGAAAGTTGTCAATTCTTTTTAGGTATTTAAGAGTTCACTGCCAAACTACGTTTAGATAATAATGCACATGTGTGCATTTTGCAAATATAGCATTTTGTACTGATGTTCTTTGTTTTCTCAAAAATTATGACTATCCTCTGCAAATAATCCAATAAAAACAGCTGATCCTGGTTAAAATCAGGTACTGCTGATTGACTGAAGATGTGGCGTATGACTTCAATTGACGTCTCCACGTTTGCTTTTTTCCTAAAATACCACATAAGGATGATCTGGCGCTTCCCACAATGAGCAGTACAAAATGACACAGCAAATACCTCAACGTTATCTGGGAAGAGCACCAGGAATCCACATTTATCTTGTGTTTGTGAAGCTGTTCACCACACTTACTCCACCATGCTTTTGTTATTCCTTTTGACGTAGAGAGTATTTGACTGATAAATGTGTGCCCACAGGCACAGTGTGTTGAAAAACATGGCCAAGCCAGCTGCCACCCTCTCTGAAGAGCGCTCCCAGAGCGAGATGGTGAGTGCTTTTTAGAGGAGACGGCAGCTGAGGCAGAAAACTGCCTCCAAATCCCCAGACGCAGGTTAATCCACCTGGCTGCCGATGTAGCCTACGGCCATAATGCACGCTGGGAGTTTGTGATCTGTTATTTCAATAAAGAAAGTTACAAGGAAGACCTCTCGAGCCACTGCAGTAAACAGGGCTCTTCACAAGTGAGGCAAAACAACTCGTTGAAAGCAAGCAGGCAAATTTCAGATCTTCACAAACGTCCTTCTCAACCCCAACCCCCTCAACACGAAGGGGTAAATTTAGCACCTGTGCTAATCTGTCCCTACCATATGCCATTTTCCTAGCACTGTCAGTCAATATTTTCAGCTTGTTAACAGTCTCGCTTACAGTTGAATTTCCAACATAGCAGTGATGATTCAAGAGGGTGATTGGTGCTGATTATGTTCACATGATTGGTCAATCGTGGCATTCTGCAGTCAAATAGTGTGTAATGGCCTATAAAATTACTTCCTTCACAGCTGTGCTATAGTTTCATGCATTGATTAATATTGTTTCTCACATAATCGCAAAATAAACCCCTTCAGGGTGATATAAGACTTATATTGGGTGACTCTGAGAAAGGTTTTAGTTTTGACTCAAAACATTTAAAGGGATAGTTCACTTTGAAATTCAGTTTTGGTATGTTTTAGCTTACCTCAAGGGCATCCAAGATGTAGGTGTCTTTTTTTCCGCAGTAGTTTCAATTTTTATATTTTTAGGTCAAACAGTTCTTGTCTGTCAGTCATATAATGCAGGTCTATGGTCACTGTCTCAAAGAGCATGCACAGAGTCCAAATTAAAACAATTCCCCATCGTCCAAATTAAACAATTCCCCATAGTAAGTACACATTGATGGCCTAAGACACGAAACGAGCGGTTTGTGTGAGAAAACGAACAGTATTTATATCGTTTTTAGCTCTTATACACAGCCACGTCCAAGTGATCTGAGGGCGCGCGCGCATCCTAGTGTATATATCTATGCACCAGTCTGCGCACACGTCACACACCAGGATGCGCGCGCGCCCTCAGATCACTTGGACGTGGCTGTGTATAAGAGGTAAAAATTATATAAATACTGTTCGTTTTCTCACACAAACCGCTCGTTTCGTGTCTTAGGCCATCAATGTGTACTTACGATGGGGAATTGTTTAATTTGGACAATGGGGAATTGTTTTAATTTGGACTCTGTGCATGCTCTTTGAGACAGTGACCATAGACCTGCATTATATGACTGACAGACAAGAACGGTTTGACCTAAAAATATCAAAATTGAAACTACTGCAGAAAAAAAGACACCTACATCTTGGATGCCCTTGAGGGAGCTAAAACATACCAAAATTGAATTTCAAAGTGAACTATCCCTTTAAGAAAGTTTGCATTACTGATGCAAATAAATGATTCTGCTATAAAAAGTAACTTTTTAACCTATAATTTTTAAAGATACATAATGTAACATGTTTGCTCAAAATTAACTTAATTTCAATAAGTCAGCACATCATCAATCCTTCTTCCAAAACGTGATTCACTGTGGTATTAAGTCTATTATAAGTGACCTGATGGGATGGCTTTCACTGGGAATTCGTACATACGTCACTCGCTTGTACATGTCTTCTCATATCTGTAAATAGGGAAAAGCTGCTCTGGGTACTTTGAAGCATATATGGTGTTGGAGTGGAATTGGTTAGCTGTCACAATGAGCAAGAAAGGTTGACATGGAGCACGCTAAGTCTCAGATCTCCGGAGAATCACCTGTTTTTTTAAAGAACAGAACAGAAGAGAGTCTGCTATCAAAAGGAGAACGTGACAGAGCTCGTAATAAAACGAGAATCAACATTGGCTTGGCTTTTCAGAGATGGCGTGAACTGAGAGATTTGAAATGTTGTAAAGGTGAGTAAGGTATTTTATTAAAAAGATAAATTGTCATATGTCTGTCTCTAACAGAGTTCATTGTAAAGCATTATCTATTGTGAAGGGTCATATTTATCCACAGTCACGCAGGGCCAAAGCACAACCAAAACAATGTTCTTCCACAAAATGCATGCAGTTTTGTTTTTTTACCACTAGAGGGCCAAAAGTTACATAGTGTACTTTTAACTATCAAATATATTATAGGTTTTTTTTTTTTTGCATTTAAAAACCCCACTGTTCCAAAGGTAATCTCCTTAGCCCATAACTTGATATCAGCAATCAAAGAATGCTATTTATATGTGTGTCATGAACTCTAGACCTTGGCTTCATAAATTCACTTTCAGTCCCTCTGCAGGGACCATTTACAGCTCATGTTACTGAGGGTGTTAAAGAGGGTGTCAAACCCTGCACTGCAAAGATTAGCTGTGACTCTTATAAACTCTGACGCTTAGAGTCTATTATAAAAACAATTCTGTACAAAACACAAACCACAGTATTATCAACCGTCAGATTTACAAAACAAGCCTTAAAACACTTGTCTTGACCCCACATATACCATACGATAGTTGGTTATATTTGTGGAGTATTTCATTTTTATTTGACAGTAAGACTCTCTTAAAAGCTCTCTTAAATGCTCATCAACCCAATGTTACTCAAAAGGTAAGGCCAGAAACATACTTAACGCAAATATGCAGACATTAGTGGTTGATCAATGCACTGACAGAGCATGTTTTAGGCTAAAGATGTTCTCGTGTGCGTGCCAGATTTAAATGGGTGGAGTGTCACCATGAAAGTTGTTGCCATAAAAGCATAGATTTGATGTGCTTTTCACAATCACTATCCTCTCATCACAGATGGGGGGAAAAATACAGGTTAGGAATGACATGAGGCTAGTAAATGATATGAGGCATCCCTTTAATATTGCTCCAACAAAGCAGTATGAGGGTATTTATTTATTTTAAATGATCTCTAATTAAAATGTATTTTTGACATGCAGAAACTTTACACAAAATGACAAAAAAGTATTGACATACTGACAAAAATGTAACATTGAGTTAAATTTGTCTATTACGTTTTTATTATAAAAGTGTAAATCATAATTCAACAAAAATAATGAACACTTATTTGATGCGTTGTTCAAAAAGTGGTACAAAGTAGAATAAAAAAAACTTAGAACTAATAACTTTAAAGGTTTAAAGGCATGTTTAAGAATGATGTGTTTAAAAAGTCTGAAATGAAACACATATCTTTTGTTTAGTGATCATTAACAAGATTCAGATGAAAATAACTGGATAATGTCCAAATGTCAAGCTCTCCCACCAGGTCACCCACCATTAATTAAATCAACAAATGCTTCAAACATTTAAACAACAACAACATCAAAAACAATAAGAGAGAGCAGATGCCCCGAACAACTGCTGGCAGATACAGAGCCGTAAAGGAGAGTCATGACATCAATTGGAATCACTATCCAATTCTTCTTTATGAGTAAGAGATCTTGAAGAGCTTATGTTCAGGAGAAGTTCAGGAGCAGGATGGAATGCAGTTTGCAACCCAACCACAATGACTCACTCATGATTGGTTCTCTAACCCAGCCTCCTGCTTTTGGTGCAAAAATACATCTGGAGCTGGAGAGATGGAGCAAATTGTGGGAACAACAGGAAAATAAAACAACAGTTCGGTTGTGTAGCACAACAATAATGCCTTTAAAAGGCCGGATGAGAGAAAGACGATTACTATGCAAAGAAATGAGGTTGTGGTTGGTGGCCATCATCACTTTTGGGTTGTGACACTGATGTCCATCTCTGAATTTCAGCTGATGCTTTAGACAACTGACATAGTTGTGGTGCAGCATGTGTAGGTTAAAGGAACAAGCTGTTCTTGACACTCGTCCGTTGGGATGGGGTTTCGGGGGAGGAACTGGGCCCAGTCTACTTCCTGTGTAGACAGACTCTGCTGTGATGGGCCTTTAGAGCCAGAGAGACCCAATGAGTCTGCCGCCATAAAGCAAGTCTGGAAACTGTGAACCAGCACTAAATTTGGCAAAGCCGAGATGGTTAGACTAAAAGCTCCAAGAAGGGGCAGAGGCATTCAATGCCTGCTGACACATGTGTGTCTTGTGTTTTCCAGCCATCTCTTAATAGTCAGTATTTGGGGCTGGGAAAGAGAGAGTTGTCTATATCCCAATCATGTCTTTGTTTAGAAATTCTAGAAAATTAAGCATTGACAGCTTAAGCAGAGTTTCTGTGAACTCATTTGCAGATGTTGAACCTTTTTACGATTGCTCATCACTTTTTAATGGAGATCAAGTGCAAGGTGTCTGACAATAAATAGAAGATATCTCCTATAAAGAATATCAATAGAATATATATATAATTATACATAGTTTAATACATTGGAGATATTGGAATGACTCCAATGACTGGATTGATATATAAATTGTGAGTCACTGCAATATGTGCAATGTATTACATAAGGAATAATTGATGACGGGCAATTAGTTTATTCAAAAATAATGAATTAATTCATTAATTTCTAATAGCTAACTCAACAGACCGGATTCAATTATTCTGCTTATGCTACGTTTATCACACCCAGTCAAGACATTGTTCAGATGTTGTATTTCAAGACATTCGTCAGGTTTTTGTCCTTAAAACACCCTTGTTAGGACTAATTTATTACGCATCTCATCCCACGCCTCCGTTGCTAATTCCAAAAGTCATTTTAGAGATAGTAAAGGAGGCTTGAGCCAGAGCCGTTCATAGCAGACTAATGCAGTTATTAGAGAGAGAGAGAGAGAGAGAGTGAGAGTGAGAGAGAGAGAGAGAGAGAGAGAGAGAGAGAGAGAGAGAGAGAGAGAGAGAGAGAGAGAGAGAGAGAGAGAGAGAGAGAGAGAGAGAGAGAGAGAGAGAGAGAGAGAGATTAAGCGTGTGTGAATTACCTGAGTCTGTGCATTTCTCAACAGTATTCGGCATCTCTAATAGCGAAACTGTAAGTTTATCTGCTTCGAGAACGTTGCCGTTATTACCTCGCTAGAGTGTCAAGTACCTTTTAAGTTTCTATTAAGTAACTATTTTACTGATAGAATCGTTAGAGAAGCGTTGACAACACGTTAATGTGCGTTAGAGTGGAAGAGAGAGAGTATATGCTTTCCGTACATAAAATGTAATTTTGTGGCAAAAAAATGGAAATCATTTTATCCTATTGTTTACTATATTTATTTGCTTGGTCAGTGTCATTGTGGGTTTTGGTTCTTTTGCTGTTTTAGTCTGTAAGAACCTTTGAAATGACTGAAATCATTTGGCAAAGTGATATGGAAATGTAATGCAGTCAAGACCTGCTTGGAACTACTTTAGCCGTGCGTTTCCCATAATTAATAATTATACACCTTAGAACGTCCGTCAACCAATCAGATTCAAGCATTTAACAGCCCCATAGTATAAAACATGTTAATAATGCAGAATGTCATAACATGCTCACATTACAAGCAAACTACAAGACTTCATACGTGCAAAACATTTCAAGTTATTACACACAAAATCCAGAGCACTCCTGTTCTTCAAGCAGTAGTGCTATGTAAAACAAAACTTTCATTTTCACTGCCCACTTGCAAATATAAACAACTGTACTTATCCAACATAAATACAACTGAAAACAACCACAGCGCTACTCCTGTTCAGCTAGACATTTCACACAGAATTTTGCAGAATTCAGAAAAACTTAGTGTTCAGAGTTGGCTGAAACACATAGAAGTTGTTATACCACTGTTTTGAACTCTGGACAAGTTCTCCATGTGGATGTAAACATTCAAAGGGTCACCTTTTCCAGTCAAATATTGATGTTTCTTGAACACATTTTAATTGGTAGGCTATACCATTGGGATAAGTAAACCCAGATGCTTAGCATTAAGTGGCTGCTCAACTCATCACAATGTCTCTCAGCCATAAAAAAACAATTAGAAGAAAGACAAGACGTGGTTCAAGGATATAGGCCTAAGTAATGATATAAAGCATAATTAATTATCATAAAATGATTACATAGCAGATTATTAATTAGCTTGTATTATTAATTATCTAGTCAGTAGTAATAATTAATAAGTGGGTACATTGTGTTTTGTTCAGCATACGCTAGAATAATCTTGTATTACTAACTTGCAAGCTACACTGCACAATTTGTGTGTCAACAGGCGAAGATACCTGTTTAAATTAATAACTTGGCCTCTAGAGAAACATATTCTCAGAATCTCATCAACTGTGACTTCACATGTGCACAATATTTGCTCTGAGGTTGTACAGCTGCTCTATGGACTGGGTTTGTGCTTGTTGTGTGACTGACTGCTTGGCGATATATTTAAAGTTCACACTCAATAATTGTTCAGGAATATATGAGCACATGCTGTGAAGCTGCAGACATATTATTTGGATTGCTGTGGTTTACAGCTGACATAAAATTAAAATTTGAATTTGGTAAAATAAGCTTCGGCTGAGAAGCACAAAGTCGAGTTTAGAACACTTCAATCCAGGGACACACAATATATTATGATATCTAACAGATTACTTGTCCCATCATCTGATGTTCACTTAAAGTTAAAGTTAAAATACTATTAATTTAATAATACTGTTAAATGTCATCTTTACCAAATCTCAAAATGAATACCCATTTTTCATACTGTACATTATAATGTTGTGACATACATTTTAATAATGAATTCATAATTTAATATATTCTAATTTATTTAGATAAAACAATAGAGAACTAATATTGGCTATTTATCAATTAGAAGCCATAACATGAAAATAATTTTTGGCTTATCGGTATCGGTTAGTATTATAATATCAGTATAATGTCACATGATGACTCAGTATTTTACCATACCATAAACATTACATTACCCTCTCTGTAATAGATATTAAGGTACAGTCAGCTGTTCACTATTGCAAAATTAATTGGGTGAACAAGAGGCGTCTTGTATCACAGTTTGCTGATCGCAATACAGATCAGCTGACTGAACAGTATTCCACTTAATTCAACTTACCAAAACAATCTAAACAAACAGACATAAAAAATTATTGATTTAAGATTGATTGAAATGAGAGAAATTAAACTAGTACACTGTAGGAGACTGGTTGCCAAAAACCACTGTAAATTATACAGTTTAAATTTCATTATACAAAATATTTTGCCCACAGAAAGTTACAACCGACCAATCAGTATCATGTATTGTAGAATAGCATATAATCATCTAAGATTGCAATCCACACATTCAGCTATCCACACATTGAAAACATAAAAAGACATTGAAATTTTGTTATCTTCAATTGTAATCTCATCCCAGATGTTCATTTATATACGGTATAGAATGTTTTCTAGATGTTAAAAAAGTATTAATTTAGGCATAGAACCTGTACTCATAGACAGTTCTGATAGGTTCGCGTTAACAGCTAAGGGTCGTGAATGATAGGCGCATTTGTTGTAATGCGTTACCATGTGCTTGCGTGAGCAACGCCATCTTGTGTGGTTCATGTTTTGTAATTTCAGTTTCAGTGTGAGACAGTAAAGAACCTTGATTCCAACACGCTCTTGAGTTAGTGTTATTCCTTGAGTGTGTTACACAGACTTTATGCAAGATAAGTATCGAGCCAATAAACCACATAGTAAGGGAAGCAGTAACTTGAATGAAGAGGTAAATCACACTTATAATAATCAGAATGATATGCTCATAAACTATGCTCACACTTAGATTAGGGTTAACACTCACTGGCACATCTTCAGACAGATCAGTTATGTAAGAGCAGAGATTAAACTACAAATTTTCTCCTTTCTCGCACACTCCCTCTGCTGTCACAGATAGCCAAAACCCAACTATGGAAACAAAGTCCAAGAAGCACATCTGGATTTTATTCCTGTTCACATTTGGTTACTTAACCAAAAATAATGGTTTTCCTCTCACTAGAACAGGCAAAAACTCGAAGACCTCATACGGTATTTATCAGATTATGTGCCATTATCGTCATGCTGCTGACAAAAGATAGATTACATTAATTAACACATCGTTTGGCTGTTATTCAGGCTATGTAGACTCCATCCTGCTATTAGGTTTACATTCAGTAAATACACTCTTACATAAAGCTGCTGTACAGTAGTTTCATTATGTTTTACCACTGACAAAGTGCTCTTAAAAGTGTGAAACTGGCTTATATTTTTCATCTGCTGCAAGAAGTTCAAATCGACCAGTCAAATGGCAGTTGGCTCAAAATATGTTTCTGGATATGACTGTTAGTATGCATTGTGATTGGTTACGAGTGACATAAAAGTATAGTGCCAGTTTCAATTACACCAGCAGTCCCATATACAGTGATGCAATTGGCAACAGCGAATATTAGGAAATATCAGAACGAATATCTGTTGCAACTGACTAATCAGAATCAAGTATTCCATATTGAGTGCCGCGCGATAATTCAGATTAATATTCATATTCATATTGATCGAGGGACATCCTAAAAAAACAAGTATACTTCAAGTTAATTTTATACTTAAGTAAAGTATACTTTATGTAGTAAGTATATTAATATCAATGTACTAGTAGTATACTTGTAATTGTACTATTTCAATACTACTTGGGACTAAACTGGCCCACTTTTTAGTGTATAAAGGTATACTTTTAAGTATACTGAATGCAACAGAAGCGAAGTTTAAGTAGGCCTACACACCTAGTTTATAACTACGTTTTTCATTTGTACTGCAACTATACTAAGTGAACTTATAAACTGAGTTTACTAGATAAATAGTACAATATAAGTAGCACATTTTTTATTTGATAAAAGTACACTTTGAAGTATGCTGCAGGGGTCTTGTGGAGACATTATTTAGAAGGAAAAATATTGATTAATACCTTGATTATAATTACTCATTACATACATATACATTGAAGCAGCAGTGGATTCCAATCCACCCCCTTCAAGAACAATGGGCTTTTATTTGTTATAAAAAATAAAACAAAAAATAGACAGGTCAGCTTGACAAGACTTGGTATTAGGACACAAGGAATGTTAGACAACGAACTGGCACAGGACTGCAAACACAAGAATAAATAGGGAGCAAACAAGGCAGGTAACTAGGGAGAGCAGGTGGGAGAACTGAACCAATATAACAAGAAGGGCCGGGTTAAACAATAGACATGTGAGCACATGACACAAAGGAATAGATATGACAAGCCATGTGCTCCCAACTAAACAAAATCAAGAGCTCGTGGCCAGCTAACAGTAGCCATGTGCTCAAACTAAACAAGACATGAACACGCAGCTAATGAAGAACACTCATTAGCTTTATATTAAAACACAATGAAACACCACACGCGGACAGAAGAGCATGCGGCCCAAGCAAACTCCAAACCACACGCTTACACAACAAGACAGAGCGCACAGAGAATGAGTGAATGCTCATCCCGTGCGCTCAGTATTTAACACAAACACAGAGCATTGTCAGTATCCCTACGCAGAACCGAAACCAAACTAGACCAAAGTGCTGGGATCCAAACACCACGCTTCGCACACAAAACAACTCACGTAGACAGAAGAGAATATGGCCCGAGCAAAATCTGAACCTCACACTCACAACAAGACAGAAGAAGTGTCAGATCTGTCACCAAACCAAGAATAAACAGACCGAAGTGACAGAACCCTGACAGTATAGGCCAAATATACTTAAGACTCAGGCTTAGAAGTGTAATTTTAAGTATATTTATCAAAAATAGACTGAAAGTTTAAGTTCTTATTTTTAGTTTAAAAGAAGTAAACTTTTTTTTTTTTGTAAAGGAAATCATAGGTCTTCTAAACTAGACCTAACCTTATGAGGCTCAAAGGCTGGTCTGGCAATATACAGGCACCTTTCTCCAATATGCATAGCCTAATACTGTTGTACTTTCTGGTACATTTTTTTTAGTCCTGGACCAAAAGCTAAAGTTTAAAGGCTAGAACCCAGCATTTTCCACACCGTTGCTTTTGGCTTCACCAGGCCAAATGTGCATGGAACAAGGTAGGATTCAGAGCACAAGGTGTTTCTTCAAATTTCCCATTCCTCAGGTTAAAAAAAAACATGGCATGGCTCTTTAATTTCCCTACAGCAACAACTGCAAGACAGAAAGGCTTCCCATAAATTATATTAGCTGAATCTCTATTATGAGTAAAAACATTTCAGCTAAAATTTAATTAAAGTGCCCCTATTATGGTTTTTCGAATATTCCCTTTCATGCAGTGTGTAATATAGCTGTTTGTGAATGTAAACGTTCTGCAAAGTTGTAAAGTGCACGATAAATAAAGTTGTCTCCCAAAAGAATCGACTCTGAAACGCCTTTACGAGTCGTTTTTCACTCGAATAGTACTGCTTTGCGGTTCTACGTCACTAGAAGATACATTTGCATAATGCCCGCATAATGCTATGTTGTACATTGTCCGCCCTCAACTTGACCAGCCCTCAAATGTAATTTTACTGAAGACTGCTTCTCAAATCTGAGAGTTCAATGCGGGACTCTTGAAATATGGGTCAGTATTTTATTTGGACCAACTTGCTCCTCAGAATCACAACCTGTAAGTATGAAGAATCATTGATGTATATTTTACCAGGTGTTCAAAATACACAGTTTTGTGTTTTATATTGTGTGAGTTTCCGGATAACCGGCTAAAAAACTTTAGCTAATTAAGCAGCTATGGGCCACTATTACCTAAAACTGTGTCTATTAATGCAGATTGTCTGTCGTTCTTACTACTTTGAGTAAATACAAAGGATGGAGCAAGATTTGTTTTACCAACGTTTATGTTACATCAGTCATTCATGTTAAAGGTGCTCTAACCGATGTTTGGTGACGTCACTTCTTGTTGACGTTCAAAGTATTTCCAAACAAAACTTTCCAAAAATTCTTTGTTATTTGTTCATTTGTCTCATAATAGAGACATCTGAACGTCGTCTCTTTGGTCGTGTGTCGGCCATATCAAAATTCTCAAGAATTTTAACATTTTAACGTTAGTCGTTGTTAGGACATCTCTCCTCTAGCTAACTTCCCACTTCATGCTTCTCTCTCCTCCACTCCCCACACCCCCCTTCATGTGCACGCCCCCCAACCCCCACCCCCAAATCATTCTTGTCGGTTATTGGCTGGAACACTGTTTGTTATGTTTCGTGGTCCAGGCTGGGCCAGTTTGTTTTTCTTGCCGTTTGTGGAGCCTGGGCTGTCTACAGAGACCGCTTTTTTTTTACAGTGTGTTCAGGGGACAGGCAGCTAGCGGATAGTGAGGAGATGTTTGCTGTATGTGACAAAAATGTTTTGGCTTAAAATACGCCTGACATCGCTTAGAGCACATATTTTTTTACCTTTGATGCATGTAAACCTGTTGTAGGAGACTCCAAAACAACATTAGGAAACTTTCAAATAGCATAATAGAATAAAACCTTTCCTGTTTGTTAAATATTTTGTTCATCGTTGCTCAAACACCAAAACTCAATGATCTCATTTTCTACCCTTTACAAATGGTGCCAGGACAAATTATTGGTTTGAATGGGTGCACTGTTCTGCTTTAGTCTCTTTTTCACCAGTATTTGCTCTTCTGGCTATTTGTTGCCTTCCAAAGTTAAACAAATGGAGTGCTACCATTCTGTCTCCAGCACATCTCGTCTTACATACACGTATCACAACAATTCACACTGGACAACCCCCTGCAATGACATGCACACGGCATACACAAACATGCAACATATTTGCCGGCTCTGATTTCAAATGCATTCACCTAATTTCCATTTTACTCTTGGCACCCGCTTATGGTAAGCGGAGAGAGGATGGTGGCTGTCCCAAAAATATAGAGCGCAAAGCTTCCAGCTTTCCAAAGCAGCTGGGCAGACAAGTGACACCATTGTCAAATCATAAGGCTCTTTCCCATAAAACATTGTTAAACCCTGTATGAAGGTTTGACACTGGGTTCGGTTAAAAGTAATTTCCCCATTGCGTATACATTACACCCATTTTCTCACTTTCCTTTCTTAATCCTAACCTTTGAATTGAGCAGCTTCATATGACAAGCATTCACATATTTTCTCAAAACATGATGTAAACTATAAATATCATTGTCTTCTGGTCAACTGCAAAAGAACCTACAAAGGAAGTATAAAGCAAAGAAAAATCCCCTCTTGGAAACATGGCATGGTTGCCAAAGTCACGTTGGATGAGAATCAATAAACCATATTACTTGCTCGTGAAAGGAACCTCATAGGCAGCAGAAAAGTCCCAACTGAACTCTCAGCTATAAATTATATTTGAAGCTGATCGTATCAATCATGCGCAGGCAATGCATACAATGGTTAGCCACAACCTTGCCTCGCATTCATGTGGATCTGGTGCGTCTATATATTTTAGATGGTTTGGTAGCAAATTTAGTTTTGTTCATGGATGTAGAGTCCCATGAACAAAAATTTGTGTAAATATTTGCAGCATTGACCCTCTGAAAGTGCTAAATATATTTACCAAGGATGCATTAAATTGTTATACATTTGTCTGAATCACAATCTTGTATTGCATTGATGTGGATCTGGTCTTTTGTTAGAATAATATATCCTATATTATCAATTTAATTAAAAAACATAAATATTTCATAGTGATTGCAAGGATTTGAACACTATTATATATTTATATGTTTCTCATAAAGGAGCCTGATATAAAGCTGTAATAATTTGAACTAATTCTAACATGAAGCCGCCATGAATACAGGCAACACAATGTTGGGAAGGGATATGAGAACCAAGGACACTGCAGATGTTAAGTAGATCCGGAATAGTTGGCATCTCAGTTATAAACGAAGGTTTCTCTCATCGTGCCGAAGGCTAATGCGGTTAGGTCATCATAGCAGTCCTTGAAAGAAATCTGACTCGTTGCAAAAGACCTTGTTGCCATGGTGGGTGTCCAGATGCGAGTTTATTTTAATAAGATGTGCCATGCCAGTGCAATGAGAAGGGAAGAACAGAAAAGTGCTCTGGGCTATGGAGAAGATAGAGATATAATATCCAGAAATATATAGACAAAGCCATCTGCTATTTCTCTATACCAAGCACACAATAATGTTGCAAAGTTCCTTTTTTTCTATTAGTTTGTTGTAAATAAAATGTCACCCTTTTCATCTTATAATGTTTAATAAAGTTAGACTTTTCTGGCAGATCAATATTTCCATGACAAAAGAGCTTACAATAAGCTTTCTGTTAATGCTGATCCAGATCCATCATGCCTACAGCTTTGACCACAATAAACGTCACTCTGTAAAACCTCTGAATTTTGATTGCTCTGAATGCTGATTTTCACTATATTTCAATTTAGCTATATAAATTATATATTATTATATAGGCCTAAATTAGCACTAATTCTAGTTTTTTAGTAGTTGTATGAATTGTAGGTTTATCTTTTCAAGTTTGATGCTGCCATGCCAACCTTGAGACTTCATGTGAGCTCATTCATTCTATAACCAAATCTCTGATTAAATGAATAAATCGTCAGTAAATATATAGTTTTATATTTAAAAAATACTTTGCCCCTTAAATAGCTTCAGTGTAGTGAGCTACATTTTGTTTAGTAAAGTTTCAAAGTATGGCTTCCCCAACACAAGCATATCATTTACTGCAATTTCTGTCAAATGGTAGACTATATAACATCTGAGTGGATGTACAGTATATGTGATAGATTATTCAACATTTGTACTAAAGGGGATCATTTAATTTTTTAAGCCATTATCACTCAAAAATTGAGAGCAGGTCAGAATGGAAAGTAAGGGAGTGTTTACATGAGTAGCCTACATCTTGGGGGAAACCATTTGATTGGACATATGGTTTTGTTCCTTTTTGTCATGCAAACTTCTTTCTAGTGTTTGCACTGGTGATAGCTTTCAGTGTCATAAGAAAGACTTAGGTTTATGAAGGTCAACAGAGACCTACAGTATATACAAGTATAGTACAGGTAAGTATATAGCGGACACAATGATGTGGCACTCATTTTATTCTGGATATATTAAGTTATTAAAAAATGTCAAATCTAATTAAAGATTAAAAGTTTAGTGCTGTAACAGTTTGGAGATTTTTTTATTTATTTTTATCACAGTTATAGGCTTACATTTTTGGAGAAAAAAAAAGAGTGTGGGGTAAAAAGTTTTTTTGGCATAATCATTTAATTATTTTTTAAATATTATTCAATCTTTTATTAAAATGCAAGGTTAGTTATGTTAAAAAAAATATATATATATGTATATATATATATATATATATATATACGTGTGTGTATGTGTGTGTGTGTGTGTGTGTGTGTGTGATATTTATGATCATAATACTGTATATGATTACATATATGCTTTACAAAATATCTGATTTTCAAAATATATTGTTTTAAAACATGATTTTGAATAATTTTTTAAAAATCAGGTGTGGGAAAGATTAGCAAAAATGAATCATAAATACATTTGTCACATTTCAAATAACTTGGCACTTACATTTAAAAACAAAAAATGTATTCACCCTTATATAAATGCTTCCAATAACAGAATCCTAGTGATATACCTATTGTCCAAAAATACACTAATGTTTGTTTAATATTGCTGTTTAATATAAATAGTAGGTTTGCACGGCACAATGAGAGACAGCTCTATTGTTAAGAAGAGACCGAGTGGTCATAGAATTGTTTGGTCTCAAATGAAGCTGATGGTGGGATTGATCTTCACTGAGTCATGAGTCAAAGCTCCTCCAGGCCAGCCAGCAACAACACTCCAGTGCCAATCAAGATGGTTTACAGCTGACCATGAATCTTTCTCTCGCCATAGCCTTTAATACACTTGAGGTGACGTGGCAAATGTTCTCAACTCAAGAAAATAAAATAAGTGACACAGCTGTTGTTCTCCTGCTGTGATAAAAAAGACTCTCTAGCCAGCTAGCAAAACTGGATCCTCTATCCTGATTGCTCCTTAATGCTACTTAACACTGAATCCAGAGTTGAAGACACTGATGTATTTGAGGTATGATGCATGTTCAAGACACGGATCCTTTGCATTCAAATCATTCAGGATGTGAGAGCGGGGAAAACACATGGTACAGTCCTACTGTTTCTACCTCGTAACTCTTTCTTACTTTGATTAATAAGTTATGAACAATCATTATATATATATGTACATATACATATATATATATATACATATACATATATATATATATACATATACATATACATATATACATATATATATATATATATATATATATATATATATATATATATATACATATATATATACACACACACCAAATCCAACCAAATCTCCCAAGGATCATGTGACACTGAAGATTGGAGTAATAGCTTCTAAAAAATTCAGCTGTACCATCACAGGAATAAATTACATTTTACAATATATTCAATTAAAATCCGTTCTTTTAAATTGTAATAATGTTTCACAGTATTTTTACTGTATTTTTGATCAAATATAGACTTGGTGAGGATAAGAGACTTCTTTCAAAAAACAGTTTCTCCACTTTCATGTCTGCTCTTTATTATACTCTTAGTAAAAAGGAAAAAGTCAATAAATAAAATGTGTGAGTCACACTGTATGTCTTTCACTCATGAAAAGGCTCAATGACTTATGAAAATAAGAATGTGGATTCCCAAAGGCAGAATAGATCTACTGTTGTTCCCAAGGGCAAGCCACATTGGTGTCGATCAAAGGCTCTTGATTACAAAGCCAACCAACGCCTGAATGTATGAAGAAAACAAAAGTACAGATTATCCAGCTGCTGCCCATTTACCTCCAGCTGCTCATTACCACAAATTTCGCCACCCCCAAGATTTTGACCTCCTACTATTGTGGTCCTTTCGCCAAACACCTCAAAGATCATATGAATTAGAGTGAGAACACCAGAAAGTCCAAAGTTGTAGTGAAAGACTCATCTCTCTGTAGAACTGCAAAACAGGCCTGTTTGGAAACTCCTCAGCACTCAAACGCCAAAAACAATTTCCAATGGGCTTATTTTGAGCACCAGTCATTGTGCTCCTTCGCGTCAATATGCCATTGTACGATAACAGCTGTGGGAAGGGGACATGTTGCCTGGGAGATAAGACAGCTGAGGGTGAGTGTGAGTGAGAGGAATAGGGCTGGGGACAGCAGTTTGTTTGAAGTCCTTTGATGGTGTAGAAACTCACAGTGTGGAACAGTGGATGTTCACTCACCACAGAGCTTGACCGCTCGATAACCCTTATACTTCATGAAAAGTGACAGTACATATGGCATGTTTGCCTTTCAGCAACATTATATTAGATGTTTAAGACTAGCTAGCAACTAATTTTCACAAAACGGCTACAAATACCAAATTCCAATGTTGGTTGTGTTTTCAGCGTCACTCTTTGTGTCAATCTGATTGATGTGGTGTGGATTTTTCAGTGAACCTTTATGCAGGTTACCCAGTGACTATCTTTATGAGTGAGTGATTTTGAATTATTCTCTCAAGAGATTCGTTCAAAAACAATGATTCACTCCTGAGCGCAACCAGTGAAGGTCAGTATGATTGAGTCATTGAATCATCCTTCATCCACTTCATTCTAAAACAATGATTCTTTCAGAAATGAAAAACCTGACTGAGTTCTTCCCAATTTGATGCCTTCCTTTCGGCCCTTCATTCACCTTATTTTGAAGGATGCATCAGGTGTATCCTTCCTATCCAATCACCCACAATCCTTTGCACACATTCCGATTCACAAAAGTTCTTATGTTAGTGGAAAAATGAAGCGGCACTGAGCACACATACTGTATTAGTGAGTGAGTGATTTGACTTAATCACTCAAGCGAATCATTCTAAAATTCAGAAACAAAACAACTGACTGACTGGATGCAGAAAAGCATGTTGCTCTTACAGTTTTTCCCCATTGACTTCCATATATGGAAGAAATATACTATAATATCAATGTGGCACATCAACTGTCTGGTTACCGACATTCTTCATTCAAAATATTTGTCTTTGTGTTCGAAGTAGAAAGAAACTCATACAGGTTTGGAACAACTTGAGGGTGAGTAATGATGACAGAATTTGAATTTTTGGGCGAACCCTTTAACTCTTAGCTATAGATGGACACATCTCAGCTAAACTTAATAAAGTTGGATGGATAACAAATAGCAAGTTAATGGCCTTCCTTAAAGATAACAAAAGAGAAAGCTTGACTAACCTGTTTAAAACAGCTTTCATCTGAGAAGTAAATCTCATGGGTTAGATTGACCTATCATCACTGGGTGTTAGCAGAGGAACTCCAGAATGGCCCTGAAGAGATAACAGGCTATAAATCAACATGTCAAAATCGTTATGATGCATTTATTCATCTCACACCCAAGCCATTCCAGCAGTGACATACAGTGCCTTACTAAGAACCTCTGTCTTCTCATTTCCATTGCATTTATGCCAGTTGTATCCTTCCACTGTTCCTCATCATTTGTGAATTAATTCATCACCTTGGCTTTGCCTTTATGCTATAATAACTCTCTAGCCACTGACATCGGCCTAAAAATAGACTTTTATTTTCCCCTGCAGGACAACACAAGCGGTTCCTGCAATTGGAGCAATCCCCACAGCAACAACACAATGTTGAAACAAACCCGCCATTTATGGGTCCATCTAAAGTTACAAGGAACGATGGGCTGGAAAATATAGCCAGTCCCATTCTTCACATTCTTCTTTGAAACGGAGGCAGCAAAGAAAAGTAAATGTTGGCAACCAGTCTGAATGTCTTCGGGTGAGAGAAATCTGATCGATGGGTCCATACATACATGTTGATTTGCTGCCCTCTGCTGTATATGAATATGGCGGATGTCTCATAATAAACAATACTAAACCAAAACCAAACTCCTACAAAGATCAGGGTTACACACTGTTTACTGAAGTCTGTTTCTCAGCTTACAAACACCCACCAAATGAGAGTAGAGTAACGAACAGGACTAAGAGTTTGACCTTACAAATCAAAAAGTGCCAACAAGAACCTTTGCTTCACAATGCAAAATCTTCGGTTAAGTGAGTTCTGAGAGCAAGCTTTAGGAAGAGGGAGAAAGAGAGAGACATGAATCGTGATGGTTTTAGATGTCATGCTATACAGATGGTAAGAGTGCCAAAGCATGTGCACAAAGGTCACAGGGATGTGATCTTGGCCCGGGGTCTGGAACAGGCATTTAACTCATTACTTGATGGCCTTCTGGAAAAGCATAAGTAGGGACAGCTGAGCCATCCTGGACCCGTTTAGATTTCCCAAAAGGATATGCATTACCTCTATAACACAGATCATCATCGAAATATCACCTAGATTTAAGCTGCAAATAAAGCAATCTAATGTAGTGGTCCAACAAAAAACTGTAAATATGATCACTTTAAAATTGCATCAGACATTAGGACTTGTTTTCAGAGAATATATTTTGAATTATTTTTAAGCATAAACATTTTTTTTCTTTGCAATAAGGAAAAATGCCAATGGCATATAAAAATACATTTAATTCAAGATCCAATTTTGAATAAAAAACGTACTATCGTACACAATAATAGATATTAATATAATTTGATCTCCTTTTAAGTAGGGATGCACCAATATGAACATTTTGGCCTATACCGATAACAAATAATCCTTTATATTTGAAAGCCGATAAATCTAAATCCAAATTTTTCTATAATTTTTGAGAGCCTGATTATAAACACAAAAATCTCACCATTAAAAGTCATGTCCCAAGCACAAAATTCTAAAGTTCTCATTATATATGACAGACTTGCACCGCACATGTTGTACTTAAATGCATTTTCTTTTCTTTTTTGAAGTGATTCCAATCATATTTCAAGCAATTCAAAAGTGCATCTGAAGTGTCTAAATAACCCATTATTTATCTGCTTTAATATACCAGCAAAAATTTCTTACTGTGCAGATAACGATAACATTAAAAATGAACATGGCCGATATGTTGTGCATCCATACTTTTAAGGATGTTAAGTAAAAGCTAAAATACTAATTATGAAAATATTTTTTGCAGCACAAATAAGAATAATTATGCTGAATGAAATTAAAGGGAAATTTTCACAACATAAATTCCCTCTTTGATAGAGTAAACCAAATGTTTATAGCACATAAATAAAGGCATCAATATTCTCTTTTTTTCAGGAAAAATGACTTCAGAACCATTCTGTATTAATATGCACACAGCTTCAGCTCCTCAAGAGTTGGCCATGATTGAAAACACTACAAAAAATGATTACGCCAAGAGTTTGCGCTCTCACGGTATAACAAAGTTCCAGAGTGGCTATAAATTGCCATCATTTGGAGTTAAACAGGACGCCTTTGGGTATCGGCGATCTGTTCTGGTTTATAAATAGGCATAAACTTGAGACCCAGGCATTTTATCAACAAGAAAACCAGGAATATTATGGTAAGACTCTAGTGACAACACAATTCTTTGCAGTCATCTTTAGAGTTGCAAACTTTGTCATTGCAGTTGCATGTGCATGCATGGTGAATGTTTTGGATATTACACATTTCTTATGTAAGTAGGTAACTCAGCAGTAAGCACTAATCTGGTGTAACTGGTATTAAAAATATTTTACTATAAGACAAAATTAAAACATCTCTAACATTAAAAACTCTGAAACAGTGGAGTTCAGGCATGGCAGTCCCTTTCATTCTGTTTATTCACAGATCTCTCCTCCCATGATCCAATTTACATTATTCACATACAATTGTACCCAGTAGTTACAATTCTTTTCAAGTTAAATAACTAAACATTAAAAAATAAAACACCCAAAACACTTCTGCGTTCAACCCATAACAGCATGAATAACGACAAGGATTAATTAATGTTTGTCACAACCTTTAAAAAAAAAAAACCTCTTTCTGTGGTGATCAGAAAGAATGGGTGAGGTCAATGTCTTGATGAATGGTGAACCTTGTGAATGTTAGCGTTTAGCTCAGCTTGATTGTTTTGTAGCTTCCTTGTAATTTCCATCATGAACCATAAGAGAGGCTCTGATAGTGGGGTTGCTCTGTACAGTCTAAACAGAAGACAGTTTTTTGGGTTTGGCACCGGTCTCTTTCATGCTGTGCTTCTTTCCACCGGTCCCTCAGGCAGACGGTGTTGAGGGACTTGCAGATTTAAGGCTTCATCCATCAGTTTATGCCCTCAGAGGACCTCTGGAGGACACAGGAAGATTATGGAGATTAGAAATGTAAGAGTTTAATGCATGACAAAATTAAATAAATAGCATTTAGGGCTTTTTAAATAGTAAAAATCTTAAAGATCATTTGAATTTGAACGAAATCATGATGAATCATTATGACCGCCGCTAGCGTAGCTAGCGAAAGCGGTCATATAGGGATTGTCAAAGGTTTTTTTTTTTTTTTTTTTCGTCACCTTACTGAATTTTTCGTCAACGATACCAGGGACACCGAAGCACCGGGGAACATGAAATTTGGTGGGCATGTAGCCCCACTAGACTTCTAAGGAAAAATTTCGTTTGGTCCCCGGGGGCCACTCCCCCCCCGCGCTGGGCCCCCCCAAACCCAAAAAAATGCAGTTTTTCCTAAATAACTACCTGAACCGTGGCACCGAGGATGAAGAAATTTTTATGGTATGTTGGTCTACTAGACTTTTACGGAAAAATTTCGTTTGGTCCCCGGGGGCCACTTCCCCCCCCGCGCTGGGGCCCCCGTAAATTTTTCGTCAACAATACCAGGGACACCAAAGCACCGGGGAACATGAAATTTGGTGGGCATGTAGCCCCACTAGACTTCTAAGGAAAAATTTCGTTTGGTCCCCGGGGACCACTCCCCCCCCGCGCTGGGCCCCCCCGAAACCCCAAAAAATGCAGTTTTTCCTAAATAACTACCTGAACCGTGGCACCGAGGATGAAGAAAATTTTATGGTATGTTGGTCTACTAGACCTTTACGGAAAAATTTCGTTTGGTCCCCGGGGGCCACTTCCCCCCCCGCGCTGGGGCCCCCGTAAATTTTTCGTCAACAATACCAGGGACACCGAAGCACCGGGGAACATGAAATTTGGTGGGCATGTAGCCCCACTAGACTTCTAAGGAAAAATTTCGTTTGGTCCCCGGGGGCCACTAAAATATACTACATCATATTTTGTACCGCGATGCGGTACATCTAGTTTAATTTGGTGTGAAATATTTTGAAGTTACAAAAGTTTGGGGTAAGATTTTTTTGTAAACGATTTAATTACTTTTATTCATCAAGCACTAAATTGCTCAAAAGTTACATTAAAGACATTTATAATGTAAAAAAAAAAAAATGCTGTTCTTTTGAACAAAAATATTAAGCAGCACAACCATTTTCAACATTGATAATAATAAGAAAAGATTCTTGAGCTCGATATTTCTTGGATCACGTGACACTGACGACTAGAGTAATGACTGCTGAAATTCAACTTCAACATTTTTTTATTTTTTATATTGTTTTTACTGTATTTTTCATCAAATAAAACTTAGTGAGCATTTAAAAAAACATTTAAAAATCAATTTTTCTTGATCATGAATGATTCTTCATGATCAATAATCGGAAACCCGTGCCCATCCCTACTTTTAGCTGGTACTTTTATGGTTTCATCATAGCTGGTCCAAGTTAGTTAAGATGATCAGTTAGACCAACGGTTCCCAACCTTTTTAAGGCACCTTAATCGACATTAATCCAAAGAATCAATGTTGTGGGTAAAAAAGACTGGACAAAATGCACATATTTTAATATTTTCAATCCAACATTTGATGGAAAACAAACACTTATTTAACCTAAGCGGAACAAACTAAGCAAAATCTAAATATTTTCGCCTACCGACTGGAACCTGCTCAAGAAATTACTGATTTAGACTACCAGCCAGTCAACTTGGTTTGCTGGTACTGGCCAGTTTTAACTGGATTAGCATATTTGAACCAACTTAGAATGGTACACCATGCTTTTCCCAGCAAAGTGCACAAAAAAACCCCACTGTATCTGTGTTGAGAACATTGACATATCTATCTGAGTAGTCACATGATACGTCAGTGATAATTCTATACTTAACGCTACAAGAGTAGCGCTCCAGATATGGCAATGCAAAGATCCCGGATAAAAGATCCTGGATTAAAAACGTTCATCTCAGTTTACGAGAGCTGGCATGGCATGAGGTGAACCCCCTTGTGTTTTCTTTGCAGATGATTTATGGCTGGAGAGCTGTCTGCAGGAGGACAGGTGGAGGTACGTGCTGAGGGGAGCGGGACCAAGTAATGCTGCCCAGGCTGAGGGAACAGGGGTTGAAGAGCTAAGCCAAGGGGTCCTGTTTCCAGTCTTGGGTGCCAGCAAGGCCGGATCAGGTCTTCCTGACACCATTTCAGGAATTCGGCTTTGTGCCAAGACCTACCAGGCTCTTCACCCCATTACCCCCGCCTGTCGCACCCGCAGGGCGATGTACGGCCACTATGACACCCCGCAACTGAGACAACATTAACCCTCCAGGCGCAAAAAAAAAAGCCAGAAAGACAAGGACAACGACTCTTCCCCGACAAAAGAAATGTGAATAATTTATATGATTTTATGATCATATAACTTGGAAGACTTGGAAAAAAACTTGGAAGAGCCAGGATATTTTTTAATATAACTTGAAAGAAGAACGTCATATACACCTAGGATGGCTTGAGGGTGAGTAAATCAAGGGCTAATTTTAATTTGAAAGTGAACTACTCCTTTAAGGCAGGACCGTGAAAAGGTAATAATGTTCAGATTTATTGTCGTTCTCACTGCTATCTGATGAGAGATTGACACTGAAACACAAGAGATTCTTTAGACGCTCACCTGCCACATGCTGAGGCTTAATGGGGGCTGTTTTCTTAAGGAATGATTCATCTCTCTCAAACGACATGATTGGCTCGTCGGCTCTTTCAGTCTCTGACTTCTCCCGTCCATTGTTGTGATTTGACAGCTGAAGGATCTCTTCGAAGTGAGACGCCTCCCCTTTTGCTGACAGGCCATTCTCGTGTTTGGTAGGCTGAATGCCGTTCACCACAAGAACGGACAGACTGCAATAGAAAACAGACGGCCAAGAGAAAAAAAGTCATTTCTGGGGAAATTGACAGAAAACAAAAATGGAAGTAGTCCTGAACACAGGACTTACCTTTCGTTCACACCATCTTGTTTCAATGCAGTGCTTGGCTGGTAGTCAGCAGCTGCTAGGAAAAAGACAGAATGTCATGCTAATAGTTTCTTAAAATGGCAATCTTGTTTGTTTTAGCGTTCCTTTGCCAAATCAATGTTCCATTCCCAGATGGTTGTACAACTGGCAGAATAAACATTTCAGCAGTTCATCTGGAATTGTTTCCTGATTCCCAGTGCTCATTGTGTTTACATCAGCTATTTGTTATATTTTAATACATAATAGGAGTTTGCTCTGAAAATGTGTGTTCTTTTGTAAATGCATTTACACTACCATTCAAATGTTTGGGGTCAGTAAGATTTCCTTTTTTAAAAGTGAATGCTTTCGTTCAGCAAGGATGCATTATACTGAACAAAAGTGACATTAAAGACATTAATCATGTTACAAAAACATTCTATTTCAAATAAATGCTGCTCTTCTGAACCTTTTTCCCATCAAAGAATCCTGGGAAAATGTATCCACAAAAATATTAACTGGTTTAAAAAATATCAGCATATTACAATGATTTCTGAAGGATCATGTGACACTAAAGACTGGAGATATGATATTAACTATATATTAAAACAGAAAACAGCTATTTTAAATTGCAGTAATATCACTGTTTTACTGTATTTTTGATCAAATAAATGCAGCCTTTGTGAGCAGGAGAGATTTCTTTCAAAAACATTAAGAAATCTCTTACAGACTCCAAACAATGAACAATACTGATGGTATTTCAAGGGGCTAATGGGAACAATCCTGGCTGCTGAATAAAAGTAGACTCGTTAAAGGCCTTCATCCAGTTATCTAATTAGAAAAACAGCTGCTAAGCATCTAGCACTATGTAAATGGAGTGTGATGATTTACCATGCTGCTATGCCCATTTTCATACTCCATTACAGAAAACAAAGGGAACAGCAACAGATCTTCGACAGTGACGCAAGTAACAAGCAGTAGTGTGCAGTGTTCTCCGATTGACTACATGGAGCAACAAATCCATCTCCCAGCCATCTCCCAGATTAATACAAGCTTAATCTTAAAGGAGTTTTGGAGGGGGTGGAGATGTGGGTACTTTTATTTACACAGTTCTTAAAGAAAAGTTGACTCAAAAAATGATAAAAAAATATGGTACATGTTCAATGACATTTAAGTGTTGTGCGAGTCTGACGTAACATGTTGCTGATTCAAACAGATCTACACAGAAGGTTCAAATAGAACTAAATGTGTACTGAATCCCATATCTAATTAAAAATGATTCAGTAGTGTAGTAAAGTAGTGATATGAATGTTATTTATACTAACATTCTTAAACAGTTTAATACCTTTATTCATGTCAGAATCTGAGTCTTTTCCATTGACTTGAGATGGAGATTTTGTGTCTTTCTGCATGAAAAGATAAAAAAAGAAAAAGGAAAGGAAACAATTAGATTCTGAGCTCTTGATCCGCAAGAGGAAATTGGAGCCGTGCTACTGCCACAGTAAGGCCGTTTTAAATGAGAATGGCGCCGTACCTTGTCTCCTGCATCTGTTTTGCGAGTTCTTTTCATAATCTCATCCAGACGCTAAAAACAATGCACAGAAGAGACAAAAGAAAACATGGAAAATGTTTCAAGAGTTTCACAAATCAAAATAAAACCTGGAAATAATTTGAGAAATTTGAAAAAATGTAAAACAAAGGAAACATGATGTAAAAAATTAAGAAGAAATATTTAAGATTCTGCGCTATTTCTAGGTTACTAATCAAATAAGCCAACACTGTGACATTGATCATGAAGCAAACAATGCTTTTTTATTTCATTCTCAAATCATACTGGAAAACATGATCATCAAGTTTCACAAAAAATGGAGGGGTTCATTTAAATAAAAAGGGAACCGTTTCATATTCATTTTTCAATTTAACTTTTCACTCATATGTTAAGTATAGAGGCTTGTTTCACTGAATAAAACACTAAATTAAAAATTAAAAAAAGGTAATTGCGACTTCTCATAATTTTATCTTATCTTTTTCCCATCGCAACTGTTTACATCTCGCAATTAAATTGTTCTCAGAATTGCGTGATATAAACTCGCAATTTTGTGTTATAAAGTTAGAATTTAGAGATATAAACATGCAATTCTGAGAAAAAAGTCCGAATTTTGAGATAAATCGTCAGAATTATCTTTTTATTTTTATTCTGTGGCGGAAACAAGCCTCCATAGTTTAGTTAAAAACATAAGTCGTGAAAAATTATGTATTACATAATAAAAATGCAAAACAAGCATTTTCACAAGTGGTCTCAGATTTATCTTATTATTTTATGTCATGTCATTTTAATTTACGACGATTCTTTATTATCTTTCCGTTCCTCTATTTATCAAAGTTTCAGAAGCATAAACTGCGTCTTGCAGCTTTAAAGGGATATTTCACCCAAAAATGAAAATTAGCCCATGATTTACTCACCCTGAAGCCATCCTAGGAGTATATGACATTCTTCTTTCAGACGAATACAATCGGAGTTATATTAAAAAAATGTCCTGGCTCTTCCAAGCTTTATCTGGCGGAAGCTAGTTATTTTAGATTATAAAGTTATAAATATGAATATTTTTCTTACAAAAACCCATGGCTGCTCTTCAGAAGGCCTTTATTAACCCCCTGGAGCCGTGTGGAGTATTTTTATAATGGATGGAAGCTTTTTTGGGCTTTAAATTTTCACCAGCCATTCACTCCCATTATATAGCTTGGATTAGCCAGGACATTTTTTAATATAACTCCGATTGTATTCGTCTGAAAGAAGAATGTCATATACACCTAGGATGGCTTGAGGGTGAGTAAATCATGGGGTAATTTTCATTTTTGGGTGAGCTATCCCTTTAAGCATACTAAAAGTCAGTGGTAGATGTTTAAGGCCAACGCTATGTTCTGAATTAAAAAAAACACTGCAGTGTGTGTCAAGCTCCACGGACACCGTGTCTTCCAAAAAACACACCAAGAGCTGAGGACAGTTGGGTCGGGGATCTGATACACGACCCTGCTAAAGTGACTTGTAGAGGTACAGCATAGTGTCCTGCTGGGGTAATACCACTTGAACAGGGTGGCCATCCTCCGTTACACAAGCATTCACAGAAAGGGATCAGGGGGTGAATGTCAAGGTGTTATATGATTTATGGCACGTGCATTAATCTTGAGAGCTTGCTTTTTACCTTGATAAGTTATTTTATTTCGCTCTACTACCAAATTCTGTGCCTGAAAGCTATACATGTTTGATTAGTTAGGAGAGGAAATGAAAGGATTTCACTAGACTTCAACTAAAGTTTGCGTAGACACAGGTATGCATACAAACAGGTTTTAAAGAAGCAGGATGATTTCAAAGTGACCTTTTGAAGAAAAATGTAAATGCGAGTTGGAAACCCTTCTTACCTTCTTTCTCTCCAGCCTCTCCTGCTCTTCCTTCTGGAAGTGTTTCTCTCTCTCCAGCCGCTGTTTCTCGGCCTCCTCTCGGGCCTTTGCTTCAGCCTCCTCTTTCTACAGACACAATCAAACGATCAGATTGACACTCAACATCCAGGGCAATAAAAATAACAGCTTCCTCTGCAGTCATTCATTCATCTGAAGCTGATGGGCATTCAGTTCCAGTGACAGGACAGATCACATCCCGTGTACAAAATATAATACCAACACTTTTGAATTTTATCCAATGAATTTCCATGATTTTTCAAATGATTTTTTTTTTCCAAAAATGATTTTATTAAATAGCAAATTCTAGCATGAAACAGTAACTAAGTATAACTAGAAAAATCTTATGATCACCACAGAAATTTCCTTTTTTTTAGGATGTCTTTTCCAGCATTGGATTCACAATTTTAAAATTCCCTTATATGTCTATGTATTCCATGACTGTGGAAACCCTGACACCTACTTAATATCTACTTAAATACAACCAGGTGGTGGTAAAACCTCAAAAATGCTACTGCGCCAATTAGCACTCTTAATATACATCCATTCACAGAAGAGGAAAGAACGGATTTGTAAGAACTTAACTTACTTGGCTAAAATTTGACTCATTATACCTCTTCAATTGCTTTAAAATTTAAGATAGAATTGCATGCTTGTATTTTACAGCATTAAACAGAAAATTTACTGAATTGCGTTTGCATGCCTCTGTTAAAAATTAAGGAAGTAGAAAGCAGACAAAAAATTGGGAATTTGGAAAGAAGACCTATGGACCAGGGTTGTTATTGTTAACTAAAACAAACTATTAAAAATAAATGTTGGGAATCTAAATAAAGCTGCAATAAAATATAAATATTACAAGAAAGAGTAGTAAAATTACTAATAAAAATGAATGCTATATAGAAATAATACATAAAAACCTAATAAAAATTACAAAAACACGTAACAAAATTACTAAAACTTAAATTGAGAAAAATGAAAATATAAAAATAAAAAGCAACTTCCAAATATTAATAGATAATACACTAGCAAGTAATACTAAAATTACACTATTCAGGACACAACCGATGCCAGATTTGAACCCATGTGTCCAGTAGGCTCAACATATCTGGAGTGTGTGCGGTTACTTCCAGGCCACGGCTCTGGCACAACTGAGCAATTCCTGAAAATTCAGTGCTGGAAAGTCTATAAATGTACAGTCAGTACCTGCATTTATACAGTGAAGTGTGTCACTAAGGATTCTGAGAAATGAAGTTGCATTTCTGACCTGTTTCTGAAGCCGTTCGTTCTCTTCTTGTTCGATTTTGGCCCTTTCCTGCGCCTCCTTCTCGTCCTGCAGGCGCTGGGCCTCCTCTCTTAACCTCTCCTGCTCCGCCATGAGGCGCGCCTCCTCCTCCCTGCGCCTGCTCTCCTCTGCCTCCTGTGCTAACCTCTCCTCGCGCTGAAGCCTGTGTGAAAGAAGACAGTCACTCATTGTACACAGTATACACATAAGATTTAAAAAAAAAAACTCCTCCGGATAGGTACCATTAACCACTGAAGTTTTTGAATTATTAAAGAAAAAAAGGACGTGTGAATGCAAGTGGACTTCGGTGTCTCTTGCAAAATTGAAATTTGCTGCGGCTGGTAACATAACATAATACTTTAAATTGCAGACATGGTCATGCATTATAAAGTGACAAATGCAAAGTGGACGGAAAGTGAATCTTTTTAGTGGTGACCAAAATATCTGCACCCATAGTTACCAGCGGCACTGGAGCATAAACAGTGTGGAACTCTCATTACTTTGTTGCCAAAGTCCCTTTTGGCTCATAAATGTGTTAAACTCATAAACTGTCACAGAGAACTCCAGACGTCAACAGCTCCACACCGCCAAGGCTATTCCTGGAGCTCACACCGCACACGGCCTGGTGGAGCACGACATGTTTAAAAGCATACCAAAAACGTGTGTTAGCGGAGGTGGAGTTTGGCTTTGATGGCAGGGATACAAAGGGTGAAAAGTTTAACAAGTTGAAATTGAATAGATAATATTAAATGTAATTGAATTAAATAGTTATTCTGCCTCTTTATTAGAAAGATACAGTGGAGAATGACAGACAGTTATTGGTGAGACAAAGGTGGAATGGAATCAGCTCATGTTGCAAGCTGGACTCAAACCTGACTCAAACATGTGCGCTAACTGCTGCATTACAGAGTTTGCTTTGAGGAACAGACAGTCCATTTAAATTTTGTGTAAAAATGAGGATGTCAGAACGGATGTGGAGTGGCGACTTAAAAAGGCCAGTTGAAGTGTCAAAGAAAAGTCTAAGTTACTTGTGATCTACTATATAAGTACATGTAGTAACATGTAACTACGTCACCTTAAAATAAAGTGTTTTAAATTTTTTTGTTTAAATTTCACATGTCCTCGTAATCTTTATTGAAAATAACTTCCCCTCCCTCTTACAATGACATCTCTCGTCTTATGATGTGTTTTTCGGTGCAAGGGCGAGACAACCTGTCATTCACATGAAATCACAGCAATAGCAAACCACAATTATCCAATCAATTCCTGATGGACAAAATAAAGTCCCATCCTACATTGTTTCTTGTTCAAGAAGCCGTTTCACTTGGATATAATAGGGAAGAAAAGACTATCGCAACTTCTGTTTCATGCCGAATTAACGAAAAATAAATAACAGTAAAATAGGTAACCTCTCTCTCTCAAGCTGTTCTCTCCGTTCTTGCTCTTCCTTCTCTCTCTGTTCACGGGCCTGTCGTCTTTTCTCAGCCAGGATGCGGGTGGCTTCCTCTGGGTTGTTGGTGCCAGCCATGGGCTTGCCTGGAGAGGGAGCTGGAGAAGCCACCTGTGGGAGGGCGGGGACAACAGGGGACTCCTCGGGGACAGAGGGTGCGGAAACCGACATGACTGGTGAACTTTCAACAGGGGACGTGTCCGGAACTGATGACACGAAAATGGAGGGGACGGGAGACGAGGCTAGAGAAAACACAGAGAAACGGAGCGGGGGGAAAATGAGGACTGGAGGGAGGACAAAAAGCTTAAAATGACAGAAACTTTGGGATATATATTGTGTGTTTTTGGACAAAATATGTATAACTCCTTTCAATAAAGAAAAGCCTATATGGCAACACTAATCATCACCACACTCACTCTTTGGTTCTTCAGGCGTAGCGGGCCTGTGGGTCTCTCGAACCCTCTCTATGGCGACAGGCGAGGCGGTGCGGGTCTCCACGCGGACAGGGGTCCTGGCCCTCTTGGGTCGGGCTTTAGGAGTACTGGGGCTCGCTCGTGCTGATGGAGGTTTGGGAGATACTGCAGGACTGGGGGAGGACGCACGGCCTTTGGGCGTCACAGGAGACGCAGATCTTAGTTTGGACAATGGACTCGGACTGGAAACATGAAGAGAAACTTAATTTAATGGCTGAGCTGTTCATAGTAGGGGCAAGAACTACAAATGTTCATGGGATGGACATAAACTAGACCTAAAATACGGCCTGAATCTGATATTTCATAATGTCCTAGAAAAAGACAAAATAATGATTAAACCAATTCAGCAGATAAAAGTACCTTTAAAACTACAGCTAAACTACGTATCTATTTAGCGTACCATGAACCTAAACTAGGGCATCTGACTACAACCAGAAGGAGAAACATTTGGTCAGAGACAGCATTACATAACAAAGCATTGGTCTTACAGAATTAGATGACGCTCGAAGCAAAAAGGTCCATTAAAAAGCTTCTATTGTATTTTCCTCTTCCAGAATATAAGCATTTTAAACAGTTTACGTGTTTCAAAGAATGTTTACTCCGATGAGACTGAGAATTTAGGATTATTTATAATTAATGAGAATTTCCATTTTAATAAAAAAAAAAAAAAATCCATATTCACCTATAAGGCTAAAACTAATCCAATTTGATCGTTAAAATCTTACCTGGACTCTATTCTGGTTTTCATTGATGGCATGGACTGTCTCTTTTTCAGCACCTTCTCGTTGGTGATGGTACTCTTCTCCTTTTCATTTTCTCTCTCCTTGTCCTTCTTATCCTTCCTCATCTTTTGAGAAATAATGTAACAAAAAATAAACACAACCTCAAAGAGACTCAAAGCCAGGGGTCTTTGCTACCTCTAATTTACAATTTCTCACTACAATTTGTACTAATGACTGTGTATTACACATGAATGATATTTTACAGTAGAGTATATGCAGTTTCTGTAGTTTAAACATGAATTATTGTAATAATAGCCACTTGAATAACATTAATGATAACATTGGCATGTTTCATGATGAATGGTTATTAAGTCATATAGAAGGGGCTGTGGGGGTAACACAACTAAACAAGAAATTTCCACACCCTCTTTAAAGGCTAGGACATGTGGATTTGTGAACGTGTGGATGGAGTGATGCATGAATTTCTCACCTCCTCCTATATAAAAGCAAAATATGATATAACAGGGAGGGAGAGATAGAACATAAAGACGGAAAGAGTGAAAGGGAGCCTTAAATAACTCACAGGTGTGGAGTCTCGCCTGCGCTGGGCGATATTGGGCGTGCTGGTGGTGACCCTCCAGCGCTCAGAGCAGCGGTGATGTGGCCGATGTGAACACACTGTGAGAGGGCTGGCAGACGCGGAGCGTGGGCACAATGGAGACTCTGCATGAACAAAACACATTTCATTTTGCAACATATAGAGCAGAAACTAAATGTCCTGTTGTCATTTCTAACCTGCACAGGCCCTAAAAACGGAAGAATACAGCAAATTAGACTTTCCAAAAATGTTAAACTTTTTCCTAAGCTACTTTATCTGATGCTAAACACCGAGATAAAAGGTCCTATGATGGTATTCAGTCACTCACGGGCATCTGTGGTATTGTTCAGCACACTGGCAGCACTGCGACTGCGAGCCAGGAAAGAGAGAGTGGGCGTCATCAGCCTGTCCACAATGCTGCTCTCCAATGGACTCAGCTGCATGCTACGAGCTGCAAGAAAACAATAACCGTTAGTTTCCACATAATATGAGCAACAATCACTTACCTTCTCTCATTCTGAACTTCATTTGATTGTTGAAATTATGTTTGCTAGTATTCAAGGCTGAAAAGCAGACGCTATCTTTTACATAAATACAATTGTTGTAATATTTGTTTTTATAATGATAAAATCATGGCAATTACAAACAACTGTGTTTGTCTCCCTTGCTGTCAACATGGATAATGGAATTCACAACCCAACGAAAGTCCAAAAAATAACTTTTATGAGAATTAACAAGTTTGAAACACATTTTAAAAATAATTCTTCCAAAAATTCTGAATTCAACTGCCCTCATTTGGTCACCCTCGTGTTGCTCCAAATCTGAGACATATGGACTACATTTATGTTCCTTTTTCATCAATGTATCTAATTGTCTTCCACAGAAAAAAGAAAGTCATACAGGTTTGATACAAGTAAATAATGACAGAATTTTTGGGGGTGAACTATAAATACAAAAGGACTAACAACAGAATAAAAAAAAAAACAAATAAAAAAAACAACGAACAAAAAAAATAATGATAAATGTTACAATAAAAAAATAAAAATAAAAAAACACCTTCAAACTCAATTGCTAATTCTGAGAATTCACAATCTAAAGTTATGTGATCTTCAAGAAGAGATGAAAAAAGAAGAAGTGGGGAAAAAGGAAGAACCACAGGTAAATGCATGGTAAGATGTGAAAAGCAAGATCACAAGAAAAATGAGGGGGAGCATTTTAGAAAAAGAAAGAGAGACAGATAGCGAGTTATTGCCTATAGCTGAACATTCATCAGCACTCTGCAGTAATGTCTCTGCTCATGGAAAACTTCCTAGATTCGATTAGCTGTCTGAGCACTGAGCATGACGTATACTTTCTGCTCTACTCTATCTATTGTTGTAGGGAGCACTCAAAAATAGAGTGTGCCCTACTTACAACTCAGTACACCCAATAAAAGAAGCACCACAATCAACTAGCATAACTTCACCTCAATTCACTTGTTCAATTGTGGAACATACATCCATCAACACATTTCTCATTTTAAATATGGTAGCAGATTAAGTGTTAAAGATTAAGTGAAAAAGTGTTTGAACACTTATAATGTATGCATATCAACAAAACATCAAATCAAGTGACATTTATTTAAACGAAATATGGCACAAGCACACTTTAAACATTGCACAAAAAGATGTTTTTAAATGATAAAACAGTAACACATTACAATAAGCTTCAATTCATTAACATAGTTAATGCATTAGGTAACATGAACGAATAATGACATTTTTTTACATTTTCATTAAAAATCAAATTGTATTTATTAATATCCTTGAAACAGCTAGTAATTAAATTTTAATTAAATATTAAATTAAATCTAGATTAACAAATGGATGTAAAAAATTAGTTCATGATACTGCTTTAACGAACATTAATGAATTGAACCATATATGGTGTCATCGATAAAACAATACATATATTGTTCAAATAGATAAGTATTTGGACACTTTGTTGGCTTAGAAAAAAGTTTGTTCTGAGAAAAGCTCTAGCATCATTTGTTCGATTTTTCATTTTCTAATAAACATTTTAAGAGTGGCCAAAGTGTCCATATACTTTCTGGGGCCACTGTATTATCATGCATCATATGCAGATGAAGGTATGGAAAAGTATGCAAGAATTCTTGAGTACACTTCTGAAGACTGTTACATCAAGAACAAAGAATAAGGAAAAGAAAAAGCCACCACCAAAAATAAACAAACAAAAAAAGAGCACCACTGAGGATGGTCGACGACGGTGAAAGACGAAGATTTCAAAATTCATATTTGAACACATTAAATGAAGACACTGACGAGCAGGCGGATTGAAAGGAGGGAGTGATTGAGTGATCACGGTGGACGAGCAGGTGATTGGTCTCAAGGGAGAAATCAAAGGTGGGGGGATCAAATGGAAACTCATAAATATGCGAAGGGAGGGGCCTGTGAAGACGAGGGGGAGGGGCTAGATCTGGAGGCGTGTCCTTACTTCTGCTAGGGGACTTCCAAAGAGTGGCAGAGGATTTGGAGAGCCTCTTGTTTATGACTGAGTCCACATGTTTAGGCAGGTTGACCGCTGATATTGAACATCTGCCTGCAAAATTCACAGAACACCGAATATATACACAATGCTGAGGGGACCAAGACGACACGAAAGGTGGCAGTGAAATAATTAAATGTGAATCCCTCAAACAGACAAAACAGGCACTGATATTAAGGACAAGTAAATATATACTGGTCAAAATATATCTTAAAGCTATTGTTTGAACAGCCAAAGATGTTTTTTTTTGCCCTGGATAACCAGGATAATTTTTGCTGTGTCTGAATATTAACTCAACTGCTATTTTTATGAGTTGTGCTGCTCAAAGTTCATTATTATGGAGTCTACAGGCTTTGTAATGGGGTCACTGCCTCCACTTCTCCTCTTGAGACACCATCAGGGAATACAATGACTGTGCACAACTTTTGGGAGAGGAAAAACTAAATTAAGTCGGTTAGAAAATAAGATCCTTGGAGAAACAGCATTAGTTAGCCTATAAATTGAGGTCTTGTGTCCTGGGGGAGGTGGTACAAAGCTGAGCTGAAGTTCATTACCATATTTCCCAGCATTCTCAGCAAGTCATTCTCACCTCCTGTTATATACAGACCCATCAAATACACAAAGGCAAGTAACTGAAGATGTTTTTCTTCACCTTTTGAGTTTTTGTACATTTTCAGCCAGATAAAAGACCATTTTTGGTTTCCGGCCAAACGGAAAAACAGGCATAAATTCTGTTGCTTTAAAATTTGATAACAGCAACATTGAAATGGAGAAAATGCAGCATTCATGTAAAATTATTAAAATGTATAATGTTACAAAAGATTTCCATTTCAACTTTCTATTCATCAAAGATTCATGTCACTAATTCCACAAAAAATAATTATTAAGCATCACAACCAATTTCAACATCGGTGATAACAATAAAAAAAAGTTTCTTGAGCATGGAATCAGCATAGTCAAATGATTTTTGAAGGATCATTTGACACTGAAGACTGAAGAGTAATGCCTGCTGATAATTCAGCTTTGCCATCACATTGTTTTAAATTGTAATATTATTTCACAATATTACTGAACGGTAGTGTGTGTGTGTGTGTGTGTGTGTGTGTGTGTGTGTGTGTGTGTGTGTGTGTGTGTGTGTGTGTGTGTGTGTGTGTGTGTGTGTATATATATATATATATATATATATATCATCCCTTATCAGTGACTATATATATATATATATATAGTCACTGATAAGGGATGATATATTGATAGTTACAAGATTGTGATGAATATAGTTGGAACGTTCACCCTCAGTGTGTGTAGAATCTTGAGAAGCGCGAAGCTCACCGAAACTTAAGCTATGGAAATATACTGTGTTAAAAATTGAAAAGCGTTTGCAGATCTAAGTCAGTATTTGCAGTCAGTGTTTCCAAGTAGCACATAAAATCCCCAGATGATCCCCAGAAGTGAAGTGATTGTTATCGCATTAGGAAAGAGTGTTTAATTAGGCTTAAGCAGAAGGTTGTGAGGCTCTTTTACGCTTCACATAAGAAACCATCTCACATGTAAAAAATCAAAGAAGCTAGAGAAACCGCTACTTTTCCTTTAGAAATGGAAAATATACATTTGTGGGAATTCTTAAGCATTTAATGATGACAAAGAGAGAGATAGAACAATATTAGAAGCATCAGTCTCAGTAAAATCTGCATGTTTTCCTATATCACATCTAAGTCAGATGTGTTTATGTATGTGCCGTTTGTGTAACTCACTCTGGCTTTGGCTGGAGTTGCCGCTCAAGCCTCCGGCCCAGGACCATCTCTGCTGCCGAATCTCTGCCCATGTCTTCTTACCAGACCTCTGAATGGCAGCCTCATACCGCTCCTGAAAAAAAAACCAAATCAATTCCAATATATCACTTTAAAGGGTAACAGAAGTGCAGCAAACACTTTATATTGTACATTTATATAATGGGCACTGGGAGGAACAAGCTCTGTATTGATATTTCAAATTTGAAATCTTAAGAGCCCTGGTACAATGTCCTCCACTTTCACTAATAAATAACTCATCTAGCATTACCCCAAGAAAACAATGCCTGCCGAGTTGGCAGAAACCTCACAAACTCTCTGAGTGTGTACAATTAGAGGATGTAACAGATTGTGTTATGTGGGTTTGCACTGACCACCACTGCTCTCTCACCTTGTTCTTCTCAAGTTTCTGTCTCTGTCTCTCCTCCAGCTCTGAGCGGCGTCTCTCTGCCTTCAGCCGCTGCTCTTCCAGCTTCCTCCTCCGCTCCTCCAGCTGCTGTTCCCGCACCTTCCGTGCCCGGTCCTCCTTCTCCAGCCACTGAGACTTTTTAGCAGCTACATGAGAGAGAGGAAGAGCCTGTGAGCTACCAAAACCAGGCCAGCATCTTGACCTTCATTCACCTCTTCCTCCAAGAACAGGATTCAAACACCCATCATTCACAAATTTGAACAGATCCCAATGCATGTTCATTTATTAGACATTTGATCAAATGTGAAGTATTTGGCTATCAAAAAGAGTGCATAACTCTTAGGTCTATTTTACCATATTAAATTCCACTGATTGTCTGAGTTTGGAATGACAGAAGTGAGAAAAATGAAAGAATCTTTATTTTTGGGTGAACTATCCTTTTAATATCATTCAAAAGTTTGGGGTCGGTAAGATTTTTGTAATGTTTTTGAAAAAATAGACTCTTATGCTCAGCAAGGTTGCATTTATTTGATCAAATACAGTAAAAGCAGATACAATTTAAAACAACTGCTATCCATTTTAACAATTTTAAAAATGTGTTTAATTCCTGTGATGGCAAAGCTGAATTTTCAGCAGCCATAATTCAGTGTCACATGATCCTTCAGAAATCATTCTAATATGCTGATTTGGTGCTTAAGAAACATTTCATTATCAATGTTGAAAACAGTTGTGCTGCTTAATATTTTTGAGGAAACTGTGATACAGTTTTTATTTTCAGGATTTTTTTGTAACTGTCTTTACTGTCACTTTTGATCAATTTAATGTATCCTTGCTTACTATTAATTAACTATTAATTTCTTAAAATAATTGTAGTGTATTCTTTAATTGGTAGTGTATTTAAATATCTTACAACTTATATTTTGTGAAACGATTCCCACTGATCACGTCCCACATGATGTTTACAACATCAATTTTAACTAGTAAATCATTACAATAAACACCTTTATAACCTCTTTTTACGCACAAGTAGAAAAAAAAAATTCATAGAAAGATTTTATTTAATATCCAAGCCATGCAATTGCTTTTATAGAGACAAATCAAAATCTGCAGGTTTGGTGTCTTAAGGAAATAAAGTCAAAATATCCTATTGGGATTTGAATTAAAGAGGGTGGTTTGTGGCTTTAAAACTTTTAATATTCATGAAATGCAACATCTTGTTCTTATGGTTATGGTGTTTTGACTTGTGACACTTCAAATGACAATGACGTCACTTCAAACAAACATGAGTGATGATGACAGGGTCATTAATATGTTACAAGCTCCACTCTTCGCCTTCATTATGTAAAGACATGAGAAATGCTAGCAAAATCAAATTGTCTATTAACTGTCAGGTAAACTGTCAAATCAGAGTAAATACTAACAGCTCAAGGCTTTTAGACTAATGCTGATAAAATAATTTACAGAATGGGGAATATCTACTTGTCAGTGCAAAGAAAAAAGCGTGAACGCAAGGCTTGACATGAAAAGACTCTCCGCTGAGAGCCTTCATCTCTACTGAGGCTGGAGGTTTTGAGCCTTTTTCTCTGAGCTCCACAGTTATAAAATAGTGATGGCCTGAGGGCGCCAGGTTGACACTCTTCATCAAACTTTCATAATCCTGCTGACAGATAGATGAGGTGGAAGACGACCCACAGTCTGAGAGAACACAGACACTATGTCCAACAATGAACATTTGACTCACTCAATGCAGCCCACACAAATATTACACACTAATGTGAAAATCCATGCTGATAGCAGAAGAGATGGATTGATGAGTTCGATTGACTACAGCCTGAGAAGTTAGGTTTAAATGACACGCATCGCACTCGTGTGGCTGGAATGTTGCAGGACGTGTGTTTACCATGATTACATTCACATCGATCATGATTTATTCACATTTCAGTCACAGTAGATGTGAAAACAGCAGCAGATGTTATTTCTGGGTCTGAATGGATCCTGCAGTTTGTAATTATGCGAAACTTGTAAAACATGTTATGAAAACAAGATTCCAGAAAAACATATAAACTGAGAGGTGAGGTTTAGCGGTCAAAAAGCTCAAATTTGGTGCACCATTGAACTATAACTGACCCCAGTGCTAAACAACAAGAATGCTGTCTACATTAACTAAAATAGGGTCAGCTTATTTTCATACGTAAACAATAAAATGACCATATATGTCTTGAAAGATGCACTGAAAAATTGTGTCATGTTTATTTAGCATACATGTAAAGGATATGAACCCAAAATAAGCAAAAGATTCATGCATTTGAGTTTTGAGATAACCTAAAAATCGAAGTGTTGATTAGTTCATCATCACATTTCTTTTCCTTTTACTAATATACAGACAAGCCTCGTCACGTTCATCATTGTATGAAATTCACATTTGGTCAATTGTAAAAGCAAAGTGTTAGGGTAAAATCAGGAGGATAGCTGACCCTGCTGGAAAAAAACAAAATGTATACTCCGATGCTCCAAACTAAACATATAATGAAGCCACTGTGTAGTCCAATTCGAACCACCTAATGACCATCAATTTCCAGTCTTGACCATATATGTAGAAAGAGGTACTTAGAAGCTGGTTTAAGCATCATTTTCCAGCAGGGGAGTGTAACAAACCTAGCCTGGCAGCTTTCACTCAGGTTTAAGACACCCGACAAACTGTCACTAATTATGATTATGAGTGAGAGGCGACGGAAATGAAAAGCAGCTCTACAAGAGAAGAAGTAACTGAAAGAGAAAGGGATGAAGACCCAAGAGCGCATCAGTCACCAACACCACCAGAGACGGGGGAGTGGCTTACCTTGAGTCTGGCTATGCTGTTCTGGGGAGGGAAAGTGAAAAAGAAGACAAAAACGTTCTGTCAATCATGCAAAGCAGAGCAGCACAGCAATCTCAGCAGCCATGACAAGCACAGTGATATGACGGACGAACAAAACAGAGCATGTGAGATATTTATAGTTCTCTGAAGAGGAGAAACTCTCACAGTGCTGGTTTAGTAAACACACAGAAGCAGCAACACATTTAGAAGTTATTATTATCAGTCATAATTGCTAAAACTAGGAAAAAGGTTTATAATGATACTATATAGGAGCCTAGAAAATACTAAAGTCAGAAGAACTTGGTATAAGTAACCAAGCCAGAGGTGATTTAAAGTGTTCCTGGCATGTGTTTGAGTAAGTATGTAAATATAAGTAATTTTACATTTAAATTAGCCATTACATATGTTGTTATATACACAAACATACTGTATATATAAAACATATATAAATGAATTTTAAATTAAATTAGCGATTACATATTTAGTTATATATCTATATCTATATAATAAAAATAATAAATTAATATGAATTTCTATTAAGAAAAAAATCAAAACAAAGGCATATAGAATGGAAAACAAGAAAAAATGTGGGGGAAAATATAAATATGCAAAAATATAAAATGCATGCACATGCTTGTTAGTCTCAAAAGCATGTGACATGTCAAATGTCAGTGACAAATGTCAAATCTATAACTAATTAAAATCTATAAAAGTCATAGAACCTCTGCTAACATGTATTTCTTTACAGTCATCATTTGCTGTTGCACAAGCCTCAGGAGTTTGACCCATGAATGATATGAAGTGTTTTTTGTGTGAACACATCTAGACCCCAGACAGCAGGGGGTGCTGTCTCACTGTCTGCCTTGTGTTATCTTACCGAGATATTTGGCCCTCTCCTCCCTCCTCTCCTTCGCCTGTTTCAATCTCTCATCCAACTTCATTCCATCTGAGAAAAGAGGCAGAATCAAATGTTTAGTTTTCGTGAAATGTTCTGAAATTGCCACATTGTTGCTTGAAAAAAAATCTGAGGTTGTCATTCTACCCACTAAAGCTCTCCTGGACAGAGATAGAGAGAGACAGAGACAGTCAGACAGCAGGGTGCCGTGAATGAGAGAGGTTATTGTGTGGTGGAGGCCGTGTTCACATCTGCGGCGCTATAAAGCACTGGAAGCTGGCAGACACAGAGACTGGCAGCATTCACACGCTCCGGCTGAGGACTCGCAGTACAGATACAATCAACCCAACGCCACAAATTAACATTCATCTGAAGGGAAACTTTACCTGGGCTAAAAAGACACCATGCCATGCCATGATACATACATACATACATATATATATATATATATATATATATATATATATATATATATATATATATATATATATATATATATATATATATATATATATATATATATATATATATATATATATATATATATATATATATATATATATATATATATATATATATATATATATATATATATATATATACACATACACATATATATATATATATATATATACATATACATATATATACATATATATACATATATATACATATATATATATATGTATATATATATATATATATATATATATATATATATATATATACATATATATATATATATATATATATATATATATATATATATATATATATATATATATATATTAGGGTGCATCAAAAAACACAATTCTTGAATTTTGATATGGCTGGGTGCTAAAAATGTTCCAATATATGTAGAAACAACACATGCAAAATATTTTTCCAGTACATGATGATTTAGGGGTGCCACCGCACATCTGGTTTTGTTGGATAAAGTGCTTAACAGTGCTCAATGGTCACAATGGAGATCTGAGGTAAACAATACTACAGCTCAAGAAAACTGAGATTATCTTTCTGTTTGAGGTGATCTTTCTGTGTTGGGTATGTATTATTACATAATTACTATCATATCTGTAATTTTGTCTTTGTATACTTATTATTCATAAGTCATTTAAGTCATATTTATAGGTATTTGGTGCTCATTACATCTAGCTAACGTTAGCTAGCAACAGTTTGCTAACCACAGTTAGCTATCTATGTTAGCTAAGCTATTAAGCTTAACATCAACAGTATTCTAGAGTGGACAATGTCATATTCAGAGTATACAGTGGGGAGAACAAGTATTTGTTACACTGGTGATTTTGCAGGTTTTCCCACTTACAAAGCATGTAGAGGTCTGTAATTTTTATCATAGGTACACTTCAACTGTGAGAGACGGAATCTAAAACAAAAATTCAGAACCTGTATAAAAGACACCCATCCGCACACTCAATCAAACAGACTCCAACCTCTCCACAATGGCCAAGACCAGAGAGCTGTGTAAGGACATCAGGGATAAAATTGTAGACCTGCACAAGGCTGGGATGCTAGGCTGGGCGCAATTATTAGAAAATGGAATAAGTTCTAGGTGACGGTCAATCTCCCTCGGTCTGGGGCACCATGCAAGATCTCACCCCGTGGGGCATCAATGATCATGAGGAAGGTGAGGGATCAGCCCAGAACTACACGGCAGGACCTGGTCAATGACCTGAAGAGAGCTGGGACCACAGTCTCAAAGAAAACCATTAGTAACACACTACGCCGTCATGGATTAAAATCCTGCAGCGCACACAAGGTCCCCCTGCTCAAGCCAGCGCATGTCCAGGCCCATCTGAAGTTTGCCAATGACCATCTGGATGATCCAGAGGAGGAATGGGAGAAGGTCATGTGGTCTGATGAGACAGAAATAGAGCTTTTTGGTCTAAACTCCACTCGCCGTGTTTGGAGGAAGAAGAAGGATGAGTACAACCCCAAGAAAACCATCCCAGCCGTGAAGCATGGAGGTGGAAACATCATTCTTTGGGGATGCTTTTCTGCAAAGGGGACAGGACAACTGCACCGTATTGAGGGGAGGATGGATGGGGCCATGTATCGCAAGATCTTGACCAACTACCTCCTTCCCTCAGTAAGAGCATTGAAGATGGGCCGAAACACACAGCCAGGGCAACTAAGGAGTGGCTCCGTAGGAAGCATCTCAAGGTCCTGGAGTGGCCTAGCCAGTCTCCAGACCTGAACCCAATACAAAATGTTTGGAGGGAGCTGAAAGTCTGTATTTCCCAGCGACAGCCCCGAAACCTGCAGGATCTGGAGAAGGTCTTTATGGAGGAGTGGGACAAAATTCCTGCAGTGTGTGCAAACCTGGTCAAGAACTACAGGAAACGTATGATCTCTGTAATTGCAAACAAAGGTTTCTGTACCAAAGTTCTGCTTTTCTGATGTATCAAATACTTATGTCATGCAATAAAATGCAAATTAATTACTTAAAAATCATACAATGTGATTTTCAGGATTTCTGTTTTAGATTCCGTCACTCACAGTTGAAGAGTACCTATGATAAAAAATTACAGACTTCTACATGCTTTGTAAGTGGGAAAACCTGATAAATCTGAAGTGTATCAAATACTTGTTCTCCCCACTGTAGATGTCTCATGTGTATTGAGAGTAGCATTGTAATTGTTACAGTAAATTAACAGGGTAAGGCCACGTGAACATGTCCCATTGACCTATAGGACAAATGAATGGAGAATCTTGAAAGTTGAATTCTGAGAAATGCCCAAGTTGCCCAAAGGGTTCAAACAAACAACTTTTACTTTGATAACCCTATAGAACATGTTACTGTATAAAAGTTCACTGTACTCAACATTTCCAGGTCAACCTTTTGGCAATTAGACTAAAAATTGCACATTTTTGAAATTTCGCCAAAGTTCATGTGTTAGGTGGCACCCCTAAATCTCAATGGAATTCCTCAAAACTTTGCAAAAGTCATTTTTATGTTAATTGGAACAAAATGCAATGCCAGCCAAATTGATATTTTTAAATTAAAATTTCCCATTCAAATTTGATGCACCCTAATATATATATATATATATATATATATATATATATATATATATATATATATATATATATATATATATATATATATATATACACACAGTGTATATATATACTATTTAAAGACAAACTTTTATGTTAGAATTGATTAAATTGCAATTAACCGATTTGACAGCACCTGCTTCATAGATTTTTGTCTACACGTTCTGATCCCTGTGCACCTGATTTATTATGCACATTAAGACTTTAGACTACTACACAGTCACAGTTTCCTATTGTTACGCCTTCCACAGGACCTGTAGTGTAGAACAAAGCAAAGAAAACAGCTTTGTTCCAATTACACATTCAAACTAGTTCACTCAGAGTTCATCATTCATCAGCAGTCCAATATAAAACCTCAGAACTGACCCCATGTAATCTTTGTTTTGGCGTCTTATGACCCACAAAGTCTAGTAAAACTTTTATCTGATGAACCAAAAACTCATTAATAATAATCATAAGACACCAGCAGTGTTTCTCTTCATGACTTGTGCTCCACTTTGAGTATTTATTTATAGAGCACGGGAAGCTGATGCGCAGAGTCTTGTGGGCCCTTATGAGCAGCCCATGTTCCCATTGATGAGTCACCGGGCAGAGACAGAAAAAGCAGAAGACTGACCCAGAAAGGGACTCCAGAGGGTCTGAGGCAGCGGAGTGGTGCATAATCACTGACCGTACCATCTCCTAAAGCGCTAAAAAAACACAATCTGGATGAAACAAAATGATTTTACCATGGCTGGAAAGCTGTATTGACCAATTGACCAATTCAAGACCCTTACTATCCATTTTAAATGGCATAAAATCTATATCAAAATCAAAGTACAAACAGCAATTACAAAGGCTTTTCATTCTCTCAAAAAAAAAAACGCTGAACACGACAACATTCTCTCTGCTCCCTTCGAACGGTGGTGAAGTCTAATGGTAATGGATCCTGGCACTAACAGCATCATACCCTACAGTAAGAAATAGATATGGATATAAATATGCAAACAATGAAAGGCCAGCAGCGCTCATTACAAGTGGCTCTTAAGTATAATTAATTATTTGGCCTAGTTAATATATTACTTGTTCCAGAGCAAATCGATTTGGCTAAGGGCAAAGTTAAGTTTCATAACTTTATATTTTTATTTAAATGAAATCCTGTACTACAACTAGTGATGCTTTTGTACTTTTGAATGTACTATTTGCTTATGTTTATTTCCTATTGTCCAAACTTCTTATTCTTTTATAATGGTTAATATAGTTTATTTAAATATTATTTTTCAATAAATCATATTTTATATAAATAACATGCTGTATTTGGTATTGAGAAAGAGTCTGTTAGAGATTGTGATTTCGACTTCAGTGTTTTTTGATTATTGATTGATTATTGCACCATTAGATGGCAGCAAAGACAGTCTTTACGAGTGAGTAGCAAAGACTTTTATATTGAAAGGGACTGAAACAAGGTTGTAAACAAGGACGTTGTTTTAACTCGAAACAACACATTATAAGACACAACTTACAAATGCATTGACTAGCGCTGTCATGGGAAATCCCCTTAACTGTTAAAAGGACAAAGATATCTCTTTCCTCAGTGGACATTCAAACTGATTTTTTAATTATGAGATTCACCTAAAGAATATCAGCTAGATGCAGGTAACGCACTCACTTAGTCAATCTCTCTCTCATAATACTCTACATAATACAATAAGTTCCAGAGCAACCATTGCCTACGGCCGAATCACAGCCGTGCTGATATAGAGCGATATCACACGGCAACAGTACTAGTGTGATTTTGCTCATATAAAATTGTAAAGTAAAATGAAAGTATGGTAACTTTTTTTTTTTTTTAAACAAGCCTGAGAAAAATTACTTACTAATTGTCGATTCATCACCTTAATGACAAAGGTGCAGTTCTAATTTACTAGGGGTGTGTAAGCCTTCAAAACTATAAATCTAATAGTAATTATAAATGGGAGGGTGCAAAGCATAATAATTCCTATGGTACTTGTAAATTATGTGTTATTTTTTGAATGCTGTCAGTACCAGCTATACTTTACAATCTTCCCCAAACTTTTACTGTTAATTTTAGTTGCATTTTCCAGACAAACAGAATAAAGGTGAACTGCAAATGGCTAGGTGAGAAAAAAAAAAAGATATATGACTCAGCATAGAGCATTCAGTATGAGTCAATGTCTGATCTTCAGCTCTTCCCTCCCTTCAGGTCTCTTTATGTTCTTTCACATAACAGTGAGGCAGCAGCAGCCCAGGATCAATATATCTCCATATTCTGTTGAACAAAGTGTTCGGTTTTACAAGAAGTTCAGCTCGACCGCTGCTTGACAGCAGTAATATATTTTATGATGGGATAAGCTGAACTGTGCACAACTAGTGGTATGAAGAAGTCTAATAACATAAAACCGTCTGAGGCGAAATGATGACAAAACTTGACTTGTCAAGAAATTATCAGTCAATTAAAGGTAAAAATCTGAGTTAAAATGAAAAGCTAAACACTATTAATGACAAATTAAGTAAACAAACAATAAATTCAACTGGTATTTTCCTTTTAATACTGTATTTTAATGCATTTATATTACTATGAATTTAATTTAATTTAATATAAATGTATTAAAGTTTATAGAAAAATACATAAAACAATAATAAATAAATAAATCAATAATAAATAAATAAAACAATAAATGTAATTTAAATTGTTTTAATATATATATATATATATATATATATATATATATATATATATATATATATATATATATATATATATATATATATATATATATATATATATATATATATATATATATTAAACAATTGCATGGTTAATGTCAACTCACCACACATGTTTTCCTCCCAAACATTTCCAGTTGAATGACTTAAAAATGCTGTTCAAATCAGTATAAGGAACCATATAAAAAATATTATTTTGTGAATCGAACAACAAGTGCAAAATTACAATTGCATTTACAGTATCAAATACAGTAAGAATATCAAACACAGCTGAACCAGCTTTTCCCACATAATTACCCACCAATCACTACAACCACATCCTCAGTTATATAAAGAGGCAACAATGAAGTAGGCAAAGAAAAGCTGCTTACTTTCTCAAACCCAAACAACTCTCCCATTAACATGTGTCTACATGTTCTTGTACAAGTAAAGTCATTATACTATGAACGTGACTGAACCAAGGAGGAGGGTTAAATCCCTCCAGTTGGCACAGCTCTGTGAAATGTGATGCCCAGTCAGGTTTCATTGCTTCACCTCAGCTGATGGACCACAGGCGATTAGGAACTGCCTGTCGCCAGCCTCCACAAATCAGTATTAGCATCAACATTTACCTCACTAAACGGATCTGATTCTACATTAATGTGATAAGTCTGGGAGCACTTACAGAGGCCTGACTATGGAAATTCTTTGTTGGACATTAAACAAATGCCTCTGTAAGCTTTCAAGACTTTGGACAAAGGAAAACCCTCAATGACTGGCTCCTTTCTCAAGAGATTTCCTGAATGCTTCTCATGGAAGGGAAATTGTTTTGAATTGTGTTAAGCGAATATAAAGTACTTAAAAGGTTTATTACCGAATAAGATTCAAAATTATTCTTTATTCGCCAAGTGTGTACGCAAACAGAAGGAATAAAGCTCATTCTGATTCTGAATCTAATCAATGTTATGTTGGATGTTAAATGGATATACCAGATTATGGAGGTCAAACAAGTCAACAAGTTTTGTGTTAGAACACCTTAAGCACCTCAAGATGGTATCAACCCAACCCGGTTTGACCAAAATGGCTGATCTGGGCACTATTAGCTGGTAGTGCAGCTGATCAACCTTATAAATCAACTAAAGACCTGCTTCAACCAACTAGAAACCATGTAAACCCAATGACTTGGCACTAATAATGCTTCTACTTACATTCTGATCTTTTGGGGTAAAAAGGTAATAAAGAGGACTGTATATAATGAAAAGTATAAAAACCAAATATTGAACTTGTCTTAAGATAAATGGCAGATAGTCTTCAGGATACCCACCTTTCCTGGGTTGAGGGCTACAACTTGACCTCGGAGTAGGTGTCGACTTAGGCGACTTTGGAATGACGTCTGGTCGTGTCGGGGTAACTGACTTCCTTGCGGTGTCCATCTTTGTAGGCCTACTGGCTTCAAGGCCTGTTTCTGTTTTTGAAGGGGTGTTGGCTTCCTCGGAGCTGGGATCACTGGGATTGGCCTCGGGAACAGCTGGGGAATCTGAGACAGAAGACAAAAAGAGTGAGAAACTTCAAACGAGAGATGAGGACCAGTTGAACTTCATTCCAAAACAACAGCAAACACTCAAGTGTATTTGTCTACTTGATGTGTGATTACACAGAAGAGTCATTCAAAGTTACATTCTGTAGAGATTAAATTCAGATCGATTTGTTTGATTTGCACACAATCCATAAAAGAATATTTCAAAGACTAAATGAGTAAGAGTCACATCCAGACGGCTCGATATGAACCTTAACTGCACTCCAGTGAATTGATTATTGGTAGTTTGAAGGATTGTACTGTCTCTTCCCTCAAGAACATCAATTTAGTGAATAGGGCAAACACAATCTCTATTACTGATGATCAGCATCTTCAAGACGCTCAAGGCTAAACCATATGAAATATTTCCTGCAAATGGAAAACATTCCAACAACTGCCAAATCATGGATACTAGATGACCATCCAAAATGCTGGGAAAATACTCTCTTCAATCTGAGAGTTTCATTAACATTCCCTGCAGTTAATGTCAGTGTATGTATACATGTATATATCAGATTCTAGGTTATTTTATTTCTAATGGTGGTTAATTTATGAAGTTTCTTCTGCAGAATCTTAACATAGAATTTGGCAATGAGCTGCCTTAAACCGCAATAGATCATAACTTCCTAAATCAAAATTCAATTGAAGCGAATTGTAAGGAGCTAAAGATTCCAACCGCTATTGATAAGCTTGTTGCTTAGGCTACCTGGCTACTTGAACAGTCTAAAAGTCTAAATTGAACATTTTCGTCCAAGAAAACGAGCAAGAAAGAAAGTGCTGGGCTTCTGAGGCCTTAAACCCATGATGTCATGTCGAGACAGTAAACACAAAGGGATGAGGTTCAACAGATCACATGTTTTTCACTGATAAGAGTGTGACCTGGGTTAGAGTCCAATGTGAAGTTGGCCAACATTAAAGACTGTAAAGCATCTATGTATAAACACACACGCACGTTAGTGTGAGGTTGGGCAATATATCAATATATCTGCTTTTCACCAAAAAAAGCAAAATTAGGAATGAATTTTTAATAGTTCATTAATAATTTTGGTTATGCATATAACATAGCAAATAGGTGTACTGACGAAACATGCAACCTATCAGATTGTACTACCAACAATATATCTGATTGTTTTAAGGGTAGGTTTAGGGTAGGGGTAAAAAAAAAAAAGAAAAGAAAAAGCCTCAAACCACGCGAATATGATGCTGGTAGCACAATCTAAAAGGGAGCATTTTATGCGATCAATTTGTGCTACCTATCTGTTTTAATGGGAGAACCTCAGCGGGTAGCGCAAATCGTCAGAACACCGGTCAAAATTTGGAAACATTACTATTTTTAATATTTTAAAATACCATTTTAATAGTAAAAACTATTTTAAAAGACTCTTATGCTTGTCAAGCCTGCATTTATTTGATAAAAAAAATACAGAATAAAACAGTAATATTGTGAATTATTATTACAATTTAAAATAATGGTTAATATACTTTAATATATTTTAAAATATCCTGTCCCTCGCATTTTAAATAAATGCTGTTCTTTTTTAAAACTTTTTATTCATCAAAGAATCCTGAAAAAAGTATCACAGGTTATAAAAAAAAAATACTAAGCAGCGTTCTGTTTCCAACATTGATAATAAATCAGCATATTAAATTGATTTCTGAAGGATCATGTGACACTGGAGACTGGAGTAATGATGCTGAAAATTCAGCTTCAATCACAGGAATACATTATATTTTAAAGTATATTCAAATAGAAACCCACTATTTTAAATTGTAATAATATTTCACAATATTACTGTTTTTTTCTGATTTATTTTTATTTTTTTTATAAATGCAACATAAGAGACTTCTTTCAAAAACATAAAAAATAGTAAATGTTTCCAAACTTTTGATTGTTATTGTTAAATACTGTTGTTTATTACCAAAACATTAATATTTTCTTCACATTTTTATAAAAAATTTCTTACATCATAAATGAAGAAAATCCCATATAAACTTTAAGGATGTAAACAAAACAAAATCAATCAAAGCTCAGAATCAATTTACTGAAACCGTTTAATTCGTTTACCACCTCTAACTTTATTTTTCTATGAAGATTTTAATCAGAGACATTGTTTAAACAATTGGGTTTTTTAGTACCTCATTAGAGGGTCACCTAATGTCTATGTTGTGTAAAATTACATTGCCAGCAAAACAGATACAACACAAATATATTATGGATATTCAACAATCATCTAGCCCTATACTACATTCTAAAAATCAGCTTGGTCGAGCAAATATGAAAACATCCTGCTTTTACTCAGAGGGACGCCTGTGTTGTCTCTATTCTCTATTCAGCTGCCGTGAGGCGGAAGAGTTATTCTAGCAACAACAAAAAACACACATCAGTGGTGGCCTGTTTTATTCCTGGGAGATTGAACGGTATGGCAATGAATGAACGGGGGTTTGAGAGTTTTACAGGGACTAATATTTGGAGATTTGAGCAGGCAACTTCAGCTAAAGTTCTTCTTTACCCTCAGGTGTGCATGAGCCGAGATATGACTCTTTTTGATCCACCCTTGCATCCCTTTTCCTCTTGCCACTGGCACTGCACGCTGTGTCCATGGACAAACTGAGCAAACGCTGCCATGCACTGCATTATTCATGTTGAGCTAAAAATACCATTACCACCAGACATGAAATGATAAAAAAAGACATTAGACACAAGAAAAGATCTGGGTCGTTGCATGCATAAAAGGTTGAGATTTAAACTAGGAGTCGGAGAGTAGCTGTACTTTGTCATGAAATCATCCCAGCAGGTTAAATCTAAATCTGTAATGTGGCTGCTGATTTCTGTTGCATTATGCATTTGCTTGGTACTCATTATCATGTCTGGAAAAATAGACTGACACTATAGAAATGCACCATGCTGTCAATCAAACAAGCAACTGACACATAGAAAGGAAGATTTCTCAAACAGTAAATTACTCCAAATTTAATGACTCCAATTTCTATATAGCAATGCTTAATGGTTAAAGTTAATACTGTCGGACAAAAGTGTGGACTGAGGGACTGATTTGGAGGGGCCAAAAGGGGACACATCTTGTGCCAGAATTTTACTATCGGTGCATCCCTGGTTATAGTATCATAGTCATAAAAAAACTACAGGCAAACATATTCTTAAGACAACATCTGCCATTTTTCAACAGCTTAACTGACATGAAAATGCTTAAACCAAAAAAAGTGCATAAAAACAAATATCAATGAATGAGCTAAATCTTTTAAATAAAAAAAAAAGCTATGAATGAGCTATCCTATTTCTAAAGGATGAGGACTATAAAACAGTATAAAATGGTGTTTATCTGTAACTGAACGAATGAAAAATAAATACATTTTCTTCAAGCATAGGCTATCTGTTGCTCTTTTTCAAGGACAATGTGTCATTACGTTCCCCTAAAACCACAGAAAACATGTTACATGAAGAGAGCAGATCAGTCTCGCCAAAAGTGTGCATTGATCCTGAAGGGAAGAGAGCTTGAGCAATGCTCTTTTTCAAATATGGAAATGAGACAAACAGGGAGCCGGAAGTGGAAGCAAGCAGCGGCCGTTGAATCAAAGATCGGAAGAGGTGAGTGGGGGGTTGGGGGGAGAACAGAAGAACCGAGAGGCCGACTGAGAATGGATCTGCATCTCATTTGAGGCCTAATGAATTACCTCATCCTCAACCCCCCGGCCCCTCGCCCCTCACCCCGGATGGATGATGTAAGCAGGCAGGGCGCCTCTTCTGGGGGGAGTGTGAGGGAAAGGAGCAGACTCACTGGAAGCCCAGAGTAAACACCAGCTGCTGGGACAGAGCCAAAGAGAGAGAGAAAGACTATGATCTGTAATGGTGCTCCAAAGTTCTGACTGTCTGGAGTTGTTAAAATGTGATGCGTCAAAATAAATGTATTAAGCATCTCAGACTCAAGCTTGAGGACCCAGAGCACCGCACAAGTGAACGACCGGCTCACTGCACGCCTGACGAATGCACTTAGGATTCGAATGGCTCACATCGGAGCTCAAACTAGTGTGATTGAGTGTCTTGAGAGAGGAAAGGACAGATATGGGTGAGCTACAGCAGTAGCTCAGGATTGCATTATGTTTTTCAGCTTCATGCATATGTTATGTTAAAGGGAAATAACATACACTTTACTTAAGAAAAATACAATATTACATATTTTTTTAATTGCACACACACTATACTGTAAGTGGATGTAATAAACAACAATTATTTGAAAAGTAGCCCATTTCTCATCTTATTTGATTATAGATTTCTTATAAAAGTGGAATATGATGGGATGTAAACCAAAAAAAGATTTAAAAGAGACGACAAATGTTCATAAAATGAAAGAATCTGCCGTCAGTGAAAAACTGACGTAACATTTGAGTAAAAAACAAAACGCTTAATTCTATATTAATGCAACAAGTTGCAACGTTGTTCGGCAAGACGGCAACAATAAAAAATGTATCTCTGTTGTACGATGGCAATGATGTCACATTAAAAACCACATTCATTGCTAAATACCAGTATCCCTCTACAAAACCACAGACAGTGAGGTAAGATGGCAGCATGTGGTTTGAACTCAGCAGGCGTTCTCTTGGGTCTGTACCCAGAATGCCCCAGCATGTTTTGGTCTAAAGGACGATTCTCAGATGAAGTGACAAGGACATACAGTATGTGGCAGGCCACAGCTGAATGCAATGATGGATGCCATGCCATTCATAACTTCCTGCTCTGTCAGCATGAAAGCAGTCGTGATTAGTGACCTGTGCAGTGTGTTAATATGCAAAACTGAATAAATTGTAAAATGTAATTTATTGTAATTATTTTATTGAGCTCTGGCATGAGAACCAGCATGGTTTTGATGGAAAAACATCTATTAAAAACCTTCAACCGGTTAATTTTAAACCAGCGAAGTCCTAAACATCAATTCAAAACAGTCTGGAGATTCTGCTAAATTCAGTGTTTGGGTTTCCAACTCCACCCAACAATCTGACAGCCATTCCTGCAGCAGAAGCCTATTATGGGAATTGGGAACCAATCTCGTCCTCAGCCCTAAAGCACTTTCATGTACTGTGAACTCGCTCACACTAAAGCAAGAGGAAACCAGAGCCAAGAACAAGATCTGCAAACTGAGAGCTAAACTATCACATGGGAAAATAAAAACACAAGGCTTTATATAAACATTTCAAATTTCATTAAATCAATGTTCAACCTCAACATGGAGACTATTTTGGTTTGGCCAGACAAAATGGTCAGTCATATGATTTGAATCAATTGCTAATTTTCTAAACTGTTAGCATCTGTAGGCTATAGCTAATAAAAGTAGTGCATAGGCTGCTGGTTTGGCGGTAAAAGCAAAATAAAACAACTATCAAATATCAAACTGAGGTCTAGTCAAGGTCATACTACAAGCTCCATCAGTGGCTTCGAATAATTCCAACACATTGAAATTTGAGGGTGAATGCTTTTTTCTATAGATCTGAATCACATCAACTTTAAAACATATTGACGTTGTTGCATTGTGCTTCATCAAGTTTTTTTCAAACTTCAAAGTGATCATGTCCTGATCTATTTTCTTTCACTAATGTTCGGGAGGCACAATATATTAGTAACGTTAATAGTGTTGCCACAATACTTCCATAACTTGAAAATGATTGATATTCAATACCACGGGGAAAACTGCCATATATACATACCACCATACAGATAATTTGTTATCTCATAATGTTTTGATAATTTGGGTAATTTTGTTTTAATAGCTTACACACAGCACCGGGAGGCTTTATTTGAATCACTGAACTACATAAAAAAAAAAAAAGACAAGTAGCCTAAAGAGTCAGTAATAAAAAAACAACAAAATTAATACAAAAAATTGTTTTGCATTTGACCATTAAAGGTGGTATCAGTGATTTCAGGCCCAAAAATATTTTTATCACATTCATCTAATCTTTCCTAACGATCCGCTAGCTGCCCGCCCCATAAGCATGCCGTCAAAAAAACGCGTCTCTGTAGGCAGCCTAGGCTCTGAGATCTGCACACAAAAACAAATGGTTTAGCCAAACAGTCAAAACCAAAACAAATAGTGTTCCAACCAATCACCGACGCGAAGTCAGAGCTGAAGAAAAAGCTGGCTCAAAACCTCACAACACCCTCCTGTGAGGTTTTGAGCCAGCTTTTTCTTCAGCTCTGACTTCGCGTGCAGCCGTGCACGAGCACAAAACCTCACAACACCCTCCCCCTGTCAGTGATTGGTTGGAACACTATTTGTTTTGGTTTTGAGTGTTTGGCTAAACCATTTGTTTTTGTGTGCAGATCTCAGAGCCTAGGCTGCCTACAGAGACGTGTTTTTTTGACGGCATGCTTATGGGGCGGGCAGCTAGCGGATCGTTAGGAAAGATTAGATGAATGTGATAAAAATATTTTTGGGCCTGAAATCACTGATACCACCTTTAAGAGCGTGAGAGGAGGCGGGTGTGTGTCAATTCGGCACTGGAGAGAAGAAAGCAAGAATGCGCAAATGGAATTGGTGTATTGATACTGCAGAAAAGGAGTATTGGAACCGTTTCAGATATTTCAGTATCGATACAATACTGAAAAATCTATATTTTTGACAACACTAACCGGTAACACATCGGTTATTTGTTACATATTAATATATTAATATATTGCTGTTGGTCAATTGATCTCTGCCGATTCTGGATATTCTCATTTCCCCATGCTGCCGTCTAACGGTTTTTAAAGTTAAAGTCTTTAAAAATGCTACTAATTTAATAACGATGTTAAATGTATTATTTTAGTAAAGTTCAAAATCTATTTTTCATACTGAGCATTATAATGTTGTGATGCATAAATTCACTTATAGCATTTAAAATGATTGGTTTTATTTTATGGCAATTAGGATAAAATAGTAAAAAAAAAAAAAAAAAAAAAAAAAAAAAAAAACCTTTACTATTGGCCATAACATGAAAATTATTATCGGCATATCAGTTATGAGCATCTGATTCACTAAAGAAATGACAATAGAAAACCTGCATGTGAGAAAACAAAACAAGAAACAAAATTGAAACTCAGACCACTGGCATTTAGTTGCGTCAGACCGACATTACAGCACAGATCAGCTGACTGTCACTGCATTCCGACTTCTCTCTGATATGATCTTCCCACCTCCAGAAGAAACAGACTGTAAATCCAGCCTTTTACAACATACAGCAGGGTACAGCTGTTTTCCCAGTTGTTCAGCTGTTAAAATTAGGACACATCAAGAAGTCAAAACGTTAAATCCCCACACAGGGAATGTAAAACGAGCAAAAGAGTGACGGACAGGAAAGTCTCTGACGGCATTCCAAGGCTTCCTGTCTTTTGACCTTTACACCACCTATGAGATATGACAACGTGGCTGTAAAGATTCCAAATGAAAATAAAACCCAGCATCTATTTATAAATGCATGTTATTGTGAACAATTCTTCAAAATGAAACGCAAAAGAAAGAAATTCATAAAGGTTTGGAACAACTTGAGTGTGAGTAAATGATGAGAAAATTTTGATGACAACATTTTTGGGTGAACTATCCCTTTAAATAAAATAATCAATCTTCCAGTGAAAACGACTTCTCTCTGGTGATGTTTGCTGGACTTCTCCAATCATTTAGTCTGCAAATAAAACCCTGCCCCTTTTTTACAATAAACTGCAGCACATATTCAGATCTGCCTCCATCCAATAAACAAACGATATCAGAACCAAGTTCTCGCTTTACTATTTTTTCTTCTTCAGTAATCTTTTTCACTTAGATGCATGTCATAATTCAGAAGAAAATATCTGTCGCTACCTCCTTTTCATTGCAACTTTAAAAGATAACGGCTCTGTTTCAAAATCTAACAAGCAGACTACCTAGAAAACATTTTAAGGTTTACACGTATGAAATGCTTAGCAACATGTTAACATCAAACCAGGAAGATACGGCATAAGAGATTTCAGTCTTTCCCCAAGTAGATAGGATCTATACTTGTACGCCTATTACCCACATAAGGTCCCTAGCTACCAAAATGGCCGCAGAGTGAACTAACGTGTCTTAAACTTCGGTCAAAATCTATCACAATCAATTGAGGGTCAGGTTTCCAGTGCACTTTGCTAATGTATGCCGCAGAGAGTTGCTGCCTGTGTGTGAAGGGCATTTCAAATCAGTCACTTATGAGGGTCCATTTTAGATAGGATGCTGTCTTAGAATGTGGATACCTATGTATGCAACAGAAAGCAAAACGGCTCACTAATCTAATGTTTTGGTTGATGATGTAACTAATATGCTCACGTTTATAACCAAAACATTTATAACTTTTCAGGGACTTATAAACCGTGAAGACTTTAAAGACCAAACACGTCTCCAAACACGGCTACTTGGGCGGAGTCATTAGCGCAGCACACGAGACGCCCTGTTGATGGTTCCGTAAACAAAGTAGCCACTCCGCCCAAGTAGCCACTCCGCCCAAGTAGCTGTGCTCCTACGCCTAGTGAGAATATAGTTCCCAGTATTTATACGATTAAAAATGGTCTCTGTCTCATATAGCCTTGTTATTTGTACACGCTGTGACTATACAGATCACAACATGTAAATAGGAAAATGTTTGCATTATTTTGTCACTTATTGGGAATAGTATGCTACCTTATCCATTTACATCCAGTCTTTGTGCTAAGCTAGGCTAGCGGTGGGTGCGTCAAATAACACTTACAGAACGCACAGAAATGAAAAAGGTATGTATGGACTTATCTAACTCTGGGGGATACTGTGAATAAGCTAAAGTCCCAAAAAGTCGGAGTGTTCCTTTAAAAGGGGTTTCGGGCACTTTTCAGGCAGTCAGGCTTGGAGGCCAGCGAAAACCAGCAACATGTACGACCAGCAAACCCCATAGTTTAAGATAGCTTTTTTCAGCAGGGACAGATTATGAATTTTAGATCACAGTAATTTCTTACAATTCTAGAGTGGTTCCCAGTTTATCACATTCTCCATTTTCCAAAATTCCTTGCATAATTTTTTTTCCCACCTTAAAGCCACTCTGCAATTTCAGCAATGTTAGCCTTTTTGACAAGTGGTCCCTCCCGTAACTGGCTGAGAGCCGCCTCCAAGTTTTCTGATTGGATAATACAAGTGCCACAGAAACCAATTTGATTTCACAAGACCCCCATTTCAGTGTATTCAGTTAGAAAGTAATGACTTTTTATATGTGGTCTTCCAAATAAAGCGGTTTAAAATGATCAACCATTTTAAAAAATACATCACAGCATTTACTGCAAGAGATGATGATTATGGCAGTGCATTTGATGAAGGTGTCCTCTGTCATATTCTGGTGCAGATGGATGCCTTTATCCAATCAGATTGGGAAAGGGGAAGATGGAAAGGCTCTGTCCCACAAGCGCTTCATGAGGACTGTGATTTACACCATCTGGGTGCTACACGGGAAAGGAGACCTGACGTGATTCCATCTGTATGCAGGCATGAGCTCTGGAATCTTGTCACACCGTTCCCTCCTCGTCCGCTCACACTTCCCTCGTTTCTCTCTCCTCAGTTGAACAGAAGACACACATTCAGTGAGGAATGTTTAGCATTCCTAGCACTCAGCGGCCACACCAGAAAACACAGCGCCTGCTGTAAATGACAAATATGAATGCTGTCTCCATACTGAGGTAGCTCGATGTTTGTCCCTATTACAACTAAATCACATGTCTGCAGTCTTAAAGGATTAGTTCACCCAAAATTACGAAAATTCTGCCATCAAATTCTCACCCTCATGTCGTTCCAAACCAGTTCATCTTCGAAACACAAATGAAAATCTTTTTGATGAAATCGGAGAGCTTTCTGTCCTTCCATAGACAGCCTACGCAATTGCAACTTTGAGAGTTCAAAAAGTTCATGAAGTGGTTTAGTCCAAATTTTCTGAAGACATTCGATCGCTTTTTATGATGAACAGATTTAATTTAGGCTTTTACTCACATATAAGCATTGATCAGCAAACATAAGCAGAAGCTCAACCAAACCTGAATGAGCTCTTCCAGAAGCTCAAACGTGCTGCGTAACCAATGAGGATCGTTCTCGTGTGTTAAACAGCTGCCAGTGTTTTTGTCATAAATTTCACGGAAATGTTTTACAGTGTTGGCAATACTTTTGTGATGGAAATCATATGAGGTAGGAGGAAAAACAATACTTCAGTGCTTTTGTGAGAAAACGCAAAGTTTCTAGTGAACATTTCCGAGAGAGCACAAAAAGTGTGCAAGTCCATGCAAAGTTTTCAGGGGATCGCAATAGCTTTGCAAGAGAACAAAACATTTTGTGAGCCGATGCAAAGTTGCTAGGCAGAACAAAAACTTTTCTCGCAAAAGTATTACGTTCCGCCTAATGGTGCAAACTCTTGTATGCACTGTGGGAAGCAAAACGGATGAATACATTCAAGCCCCTTTCACACAGAGATTCCGAAAAATACACGGATAGTGTGTCCCAGGATCGTTTGAATTTGGTTCATTCACGCTACCAGTGATTTTCCGAAACTGTGAGTGCGTTCACACACATCCCGTAATGATCCCGTAAAGACACGTGACGTCAGGATGTGATAACTCCTGTCAGATGTCAGTTCTGCTGATAACTCCTCTTCGTCAGTTCAACACGAAGACGAGTCCATACTCCCCAGTAGCACCACTGGGTTTGCCGAGTGGCTCGTTCCCCATATGCTGTATATGTTGTAGTCGAAAGGCCAGTGCGATGGCATGTGCGTCATCACACACCCCTTACGGCATTGGTCCTGGCTTTTGTTCACACAGGGCGCGTTCCGGGACTGATCCCGGCAATGTTACTGGGTCCCCATCCCGACATCGATCCCCGCATCAATTCCAGGACGTGTTTGCGTTCACACAGAAGGCACTCTAGCAATTTTACGGCAATTTCACAGGATCAACACGCTGTGTGAGAGGGCCTTATGTAAACTTATTTGACATGCAATATTTTTGAGGTTGTGCAAATTGGATTATCAAGAGTCAAGCCTTCCTATTATGAATACAAAGAAAAATAGAAAGAAAAACAATAGGACCAATATTAACCAGTAACAGAATCTGGAGGCTTTCAAAATCCCTTTCCTTTACACTTCCTTGCCATTTTCTAGGTCTGACAACATTCAAATCTTAAGAGACGCTTAATTACGCCCGAGACACACTTTCTAGGTCAGATTTGATGCAGTGGAGAACCAAAACTAATCCTCAGGCTAAATGTGCTTCATTTATCACTGGTGCATAACTGCATATGTGCATGAGTGTCAGTATTAAAGTTGGTGGTCAGAATAAATTGGATCATTTGATTGTTACATGCCAATTAAACATTTCCCCAGTAAGCTGTCGGCACTCATTTAATGACATCCAAGGTCAAAAATGTCCCACTCTTCTAATAAAGGAACAAAATAATGTGCCAGTTACTGCCAAATGGAACAGCATTTTATCTTAATTGCACAATAAATTTTGCAAAGTCATAGCATAGTTTCTTCCTTCTGTTACTGTCATTAATGGTGTCATTCTAAAAAAGGGGTAATTTTCTGCTCATTACATAATAGCCACTTGGTTCAAGGTTGTGAAACTGAATATTGTTTCTCGGGCGTGACAGAGAGGGGTGTGTGTATACAAATGTGTTTTGGGGGTTGTTACATGTTACACAACAGAAACTGGCCCCTGTCAGTCTGACAATCTCTTTAGCCTCCCTCCACAGAACTGACAATTGATTAAAACAGTTTTGTTGTGACACCAAATATCGAACTCCAAATAATAGGCCTACTCATTAAGCAAAAAACATATCATGGATCGTGCCCCCAAAGGGAACCTTTTTTGAGAAAAAAAAAAACAGCCTGATCAAACTGGGGTGGAGGAATAACTTATAATATCATATAGCCTCACAGCAAAAGAGTTCTAGATTATTAACATAAGACTTGTCTAATACAGAACGCTAAAGGACTTGTTTTGACAAATATACTATTTCAAATGGATATCCACTTACTAACAGCAGCCATCATTTATTGACCACAATAAACTGCAAATAAATTTGCAGTCAGTAAATGATTAGCCTAGATTTCAGTCAATCACTACTCTCAATTGTCATTAGTTTGCTATTAGATTTCACTGAACCTGCAGAAAACAAACTAACGTATTTTGGGATATTACATTTAAAAAACGCTGGATGGAAATGCCAAGATGGGCATAAATTCTAAAAATGTGCATTAAAAAACTCTCAAATAAGAGTTTATGTATATATATAAACTTACATATGCTCTCAAATAAGCCAGATACATTTTTTATCAGATAAGTAGACTTGCATGAACTATGATAGAAACACATTTACCGAATAAATGCCTCGATGCGCAACAAAAAACTCACGTGACTTTGCCACAACAGTGGATATGATTGGATAACTGGCAGAACAGATGGGATGAAAACGGGGCTTTATTCATAAACATTTTATCTGATATTCCACTTTTGCTCATAAGTTAAATTCACAGCTTTGGATGGAAACATTGCAATCTATGAATCTTAATGTTTCAAGCATTGTATTGATGCAATGTAATCTGCCTGAATGTGTGCTAATGTGTTTCTTGCTTGATACTGTATATTGTCTGTTCTTTTGTGTTGCATTATTTTTTATGTTGTTGTCTTCCTGCCTCGTGACTACAGGTGAAAATTAGCATTTATGCTATAACCTGGCTCATTTACAGTCTGTACAGAAATGTTAGATTGTTCATTAATGTGCACTGTCCCGAATAAATAAATAAATAAATAAAATAAAAAAGCACATAAAAGACAGATTCTCAGGTTAGCAAAGGGAGACTATAAAGAAAGAGGACCAAACAGTGCAGACAGTTGGGGATGTAAAACGGAAGGCCGGGGGAACTGAGCGACACTCATGCCTGAATGCAGACCTAAAGAAAAGAGAGATTAGAAGATGCTCTTCAAAAGTCCTGACAGGGCAAAACTCAACAGAGCAGACCTCGTCAGACTGAGAACGCCTCAGCTCCCATTCAGGCCATGCCTTTAACATTGACAACTTAAATTTACTTTGTATTTTCTCTCAAACAATAGAATAATGGGATCCTAAGTGTGCACTTGCATGCAATGTGTCTTCGGTATAAAATGAAAGGACAACGAAAGGTGATTAATCAGTCTAAAGACACAAACAGAGCTCTCTTATAAAGGATAAAATAGAAAGTTAATGAGTAACAGTCAACAGTGAATGAAGTCCTATAAATGCAAAGGACTTAAACACAAAAGACCCTTTTTGTTCAGGTTCTAAAGAGAAAGAAATTCAAGCTCACTTTATGACAAAATGTTCTGTTCAAAATGTACATTCTTACAAGTGACTATCAGGTCATTGAGTGTTTTAACCTAGTCTCAAGAGTAATGACTCATCTGCAATAAAAGGATGACCAAGTCCAATTAGTTCTGCATGATATTCATCACTAATCATAAAACTGCAGAGGATCACCAGTGCAAAACAGGCAAAAAGATGGATTAAAATCCAGTATACCTGCAAGGAGTTACATACTAACTGAATATTCAGCAAAGACAGAAAAGAGAAACAGATCTGAGGTAGCCATAGTTTTACCCAAACCAATGCTCAATTATAAGCCCAAAGCCAGAAAAAAGCAATGTTGCTGCAAAAAGGTCTTCATGTTACACAAACTATCCTAATTAAAAGCAGCAGCCAAACCCCAAAACCTAAAGATGTCCATCTTCTCGGGAGCTCCATTAAATGACTGTAATTTGAATTGAGAAATAGATTAACTGCCATGTTACAGTATATTCATGCTTATCCAGACATGCATAATTGCAGGGTGTATCTTAATGGCTGATCTCTCTAGCTGTTGCCATGGAAAGTAGGCTATCATCCAAATCATGAAGATCATATGGTTCTAACTTCTATTTATCTGGTAACTATGGCGTCATTGCCAAGATGACTTAGTCAACAGATTCAGAAATCACTTGCACATGATCTGCAGCTTAAGTGTTTGATGACGAATCAATCATTGTGATCAACTGGAAATTCGTCTTTAATCATTTTATATTCATAGTTAAAGACATCATGAGTGACGTCACAGAAAGAAGCCGGTGCAATAATCAATCGTCACAATAATCCATGACACCCGCAGATGATGACAGCAAAACACCATGCTAGTTCGAAGACCATTGCAACATAAACTTCTAACTAATAACTAGTATTGTGTGAAATACTTTGTCTCGAACTTTGAATTTCCTTCGTGAATATCTCATGATTGAGCTTGAATCACTGGAACACGTCACATACCACCATAAACACGTCATGCATTAGATAAAAAAGATGCTATAGTAACTTGTATAGTATGACAGACAAAAAAATGTAATAAAAATACATGTTTATCTGTCTATTCTTAATTAAGCACGTTACGTTATAAGTAAATGCAAAATAAATTTAAAAAAATAGGCTATACCACTAGCTATTAGAACAACTCTGCAATACGTCTCTAAGACATTTCCTGTCCGGTGTTAAACATTTAGAAAACGTTTTTAAGATGTTTATGATTTAGAATGTATGTAAAACTGATTTTTTTTAAAAGATGTCTGTACACAGCAGATGCTTTCCAGATGAACCGCTATTAAAAGACATATTGGAGACGTACGTGTGCTATCTGGGGGAAGTCCTAGCATTATTTAGTGTTATTATTATTTCATTTGAATAAACTTACTTTGGAATGTGTAATTGCATCTGAGGTCAACGCATACCTAGCAGTTTTCGTATTGTTCCGCTACTAATATATATTTTGAACGGATATTGTCGGTGGAAGGTAAAAGCAAGGCTGCATTCGCATGATCACGAGGAGAAATACAGATTTAACATAAACACCGACTTACGTGTTCCTGATGGTGTCAACTGATTTATCCCCGGTTGTGTGTCAAGATGGTTGAATTCCATGTTTTTCGATAAAGATAAAGATTTTTCTAAAATGTATTCATTCCTTCCGTGAGACAGGGAGAAACTTTCTTCAATCGCCGGATTTCCACAGGCACACGAAACCGATCCCTGTTTCTGCTCAGCGCACAAAAAAATCCGCAAAACAATAAACTGAAGTGTCTTGGTAAAATATTATGGATACGATGGACGCATGTAGAGCCTGTGATTAAAGTCCAGTCATAAAACCGTAGATTTGTCACGGCCTCATGAAGCGGTGAGATTCTATAAACTTTCTGACACACAGCAGACGCCTGTGTGCTCCCTCTGCCGCTCTGAAGGTGATGGCATGCGGCTCATTGTGAGCTGAAGACCGTCCCAACTCGGCCTCCAGTGTGGAATGTACCACATTATACGTAGGGGTGGATGTAGAATTAAAGTAATCCCTAATTACCCGCGATGGTTTGTTAATACGGTTTGGAAATTTCACATCTAATCAGAAGAAGTAGGATATAAATGATTTGGGTTTTTTTTACGTTTACAAGCTCACACCTTTTAAATGTTGTTACCTATGTTACCTGTCCAACCTGTTTTACAGCAGAAGGTTTCGTCTGCCTGCGTCTCCAAAATGTTCTAACCAGTCTATGGTTCAAACTGCCTAGTGTGACTCAGTGGACTGAACCAATAATTTCATCATAGAAGAATGATGGTGTAATGACTATTTAGATAGGTGTTTTCTCTCTATGAGCCCACATCACATGTTGTACAGTGTCTGAGACTTGTAGAAATTTCATGTCACACTTTTGCCATAAACACCCATGAAATCAAAACTGGAAAAACGCAAAAAAAAATATTGATGACTCATACTGCACTCACTTATTTTATCCAATCAAATGCTCTCTAGGAGAACATCACTCCACCACCTACTGTACGTTGGCCTACAATGGTGCTTATGCCCAAATAAGACTCAAATCAGATGATAAAATGACCCACAGGTCATGCTTGTTGGCTTGCTTGATGGTGTTTGTTAAAAGTTATTATTATTGGTGCTTAAAGCGAAATAACATAACTTCAATATAATTGTTTTAATGAAAGATCAAAGTATGTCACAGTTATATTGAATCAGAAGAAATAAGTTTCTCTTTTCCATCATTGTGTCTTCTTTTCAGTTCAACATAATCTAATATATTCTGAGGGACAAAACAATGATAACAGGGGGAAAAGATGTTTTACTGAATCCATATGAATTTCGAAGCTGCTCGCCACCTGTAGAGCCCAGCTGGCATCTGCTCAAGAGAGGATAAGGAGTGGACGCTATTGAGGGGAGAGGGGGTTGGTGTTGGAGGGAGATTGGGGGGTGCAAATGGCACGCTTGAGAGGGGACATCCCGTCCCCTGAAAAGACCAGTGGGACTCCTTTGTGCAGCTGTTGGCCTCTGTTAACACAAACCCCCCAAGAGCCACCTGTCACTGCAACTGGAAAGAGTGATCTGGGGGGGGGGGGGGGTAGAAACTTGGGGCAGGGGCTGAGGAGCCCCAATAAACACTATCCATCCGTCCGTCTGTCTATCTGTAAGGGCCCTACAGTCAAGGCAAGGGTTTGGCAAGGCAACTTTGACGAACTTTGCTTAAAGTTAGTCTTACATTCTTTTAATCTCAGTTCATTTTAAATACTTCCTTACATTCTAATTTTAAATTCAAATCACCTTCGGGAATTGAATTGGAATTTAAACAGCATTCACAATTCATTGTTAAATACCGAACAACCATGTTCTAGTTATATGGAAACCATATATAATAATTTCTAGATCATAAGTGATACTAATAATTACAGCATGAACAGACCTCATTCTGAACTAAACTCTTCCTGCAAAGCTTTATGTAAATATTAAAATGAGCTCAAATGAAAAGATACTAAAATTAGCTGCAAATCTGCTACAAATCCCTCTATTCAATAACCTCATGTTCTTCACTTGCACTGTTCAAGCATGGCGCTAATGGAAAGACTCACTCAGAAACTGATTTGAGAATAAATGAGGTTTGACAAGTGCAGATTTGTTTAATTGAGGACAATTTTGTGATTATACTGATAATGTAATTGTAAACAGCATTTCACTATAGAAAAAAAAACCCCAATGCCATTCACAAAAAAGGCATTGTGAACTAAAGATGTGAACACACACAATATTTATGTCTCTGTGGGCGTACACAAACTTAAACACATTCTAGGCAATATTCTCTGATGGCTTTGTTGAATTTGATAGCTGAATAGAGGCTGGACCGTGAGGGATATCCAACCATCACTTTCTTCTCTGGATATGGATATCCCTCACGGTCCAGCCTCTATTCAGCTATCAAATTCAACAAAGCCATCAGAAAATATTGCCTAGAATATATATATATATATATATATATATATATATATATATATATATATACATATATATATATATATACATATATATATATATATATATATATATATACATATATATATATATATATATATATATATATATATATATATATATATATATATATATATATATATATATATATATATATATATATATATAAAAACAAGAGAAATTTGGAAACGAGAAATTTCTCAAGAGAAAATCCAAATGTCTACAATGCAAATTTGTCTTCATGCCTTCTAAGGACTTTTAGATTACTATCAAATATCTAAACATGTTTTATTTGCAAAACAATTCAGTTCGATTGCTATTTGACAGCAGTTTGATCCATTGCTACCATTCTTAACACTGGGCTTAAAACAGTTTTATATTCTCGGTGAGGCTCAGGTTCAACAGTGTCAGTCTCAAGAAGCTTGTCTATTGTCCTATAGAACCCAAGGGTCAGCATCTCTGCATGGTGCAGGGTCATTAGCGGCCCCTTAATAAAATCACAATAACAGGAATGCCCAGAATGCACCCAGATAGACCTTCAGTCTTCCTAGTCTTGTTTTTATGTGAGGAACGTGGTATCAGCCAACTTTAGAACAATGTTAGAGAGAGAATGACGTATTGAGAAGATGTCTGGGCAGTCTCATCTGTTCATTGTTTGAAACATTTCTGCCAAACTGTCCTGCCTTCTAGAGTTCAGATGGGAAGCAAGAGGATGGGGTTTACACATCATAAATAAAACAATGTGGTATCAAATAAATCAGGCTACTTTTTTTTATTATTATTAGAGATCATAATGCGTACCATAATGAGAACTCAGTCAGTCAGCATACAATGTCATTTGTCTGAAATAATTTTCTCAAGTCAACTACAGTTCTGGTTTAATGTTGCATGACATAATATATTGTAAGTGAGGCAATGTAAACCAATATTAAACAACACACAATGTGATTGTGTTTTGACAAAATAAATAAGGTTTGTGAATTGTTTTTATTTATTTATTTTGTAAAATGTGGGCAAAGACAACCACAAGTTGTTCATATTAATCTTATTTAAACGTAACAGTTCTTTTTTTTTTATAACTACTGATAATTAGGTACATTTTCATAAACGTGCCTCACAAAATGTCTATTTAACCTGTTGGGTGAAATACTATGGTGAGCCAACATAAATATAATTTTGCATGGTGAAACATACTGCTATATTTGCTTTTAGCCAAAATCACATTTAGAAATTCAAGTCAACCAAAAAAATCTAAACCAATTCTATTTGAATATAACAAAGGCACATTTTTTAAGGCCAAGATGAACTGCACTACAAAAGCTTCTGTCATTCATCTGAATGTTGTACTGTATATAGTATAATTAATGTTTCTTTGAGTGACAATTTACACGCTTTTTTTATGATTGGGGCAACATATCAGATTATAGTTTATTAGTCATTATGGTTAAAGCAGATTTGGTCTTAATTGTTGGAGTGAGATTGGAAACAAAAATTCATTGTGATTCTCATCTTTCTGAGATTTCTTATTTAGGTTGCATTGACAAACTGTCCAATCAGGCTACTTAATTTACTAGAATTAGTAGAATGGGGCAGAAGGTTCCAAGAAGCATGTTGTTGCTGATTTTTTTTCTTTCTTTTATTGAATAATTATTGTTTTTCATGGAATTATTGTTCAATAATTCCATGAATTGTACATACGTTTCAAACATCTTATTACTCATAACATATAAAGCAGCTGAATACAATTATTCAATCCAAAATAATAGATTATTGCTATTATGACATCCCTTCAATGATTCATTGAATTCTATAATGTAATTCAGACATTCTGTTATTTGATTTGTCTGTCATATTACTAATTAAATTATCAAAACACAATTTTCTGTTTGATTTAGTATTTTACATGCATTACACCCTCAGATCTTTAGCAAATGTTTAAATTGATTGGATATATTTTCATCCTGTACATTCTAAACTGTCCATATTTTACAATTTAGCAGTAAATGCACACTGTACTTAAGTGGGGCTTCTTCCCTCATCTTCCCCTATAGGTAAAAGAGCCATGCACACACAAACATGAACACGCAAAAGATGTTCATCCCCCACACCGCACCTCCAGACCCCTTTCCAAAGCCTTGCACTGCAGAAACCACCACAGCCCCCTTTTTTGCTCTTCTGCACCTTCATGTAGCCCCCACCCCGTTCTCCACCATCCAAAGATCCGCCCTTAGACCCTTTCATTACCATGACAAACATTGTACTTACCAGGAAGAAAAAGAGAGAATGAAAAAGGGACAGTGTGGGTGAATGACCCACTGTGACCCTATTGGGTCGGTTTAAAAGCTTAAATTACTCTTTAAAATGTCCTTCGCTGTTGAAATATAGCCTATTGGTACATTTAGAATGAAAACGTTTATAAAAAAGTATTTAGTTGTAGCCACCTAAAGTGGAGCTTTTATGCACTGCATGCAATAAATACAGCTGTGGATCCAAGCTAACCTGTTCCATACTTATATACTTACTGGGTTGCAAGCATATTCAAAACTTCCTGGATCTGATGATGGATGTGCACTCTTGAAAATAAATGTTCCAAAAAAAGTTTTTTTGCAGTGATGTCAGAGAGGAACTGTTTTGGGTTCCCTAAACCTTTCAGTGAACAGTTCTTAAAATATTTTATTAATTTTTTTTATGAAAGAACATAATAATCTAAAGAACTTTTTGTGGAATGGAAAGTTTCCATGGAACCATAGATGCCAATAAAGAAACTTTATTCTAAAGAGTGTGGCCTAGCGGCTAGTCTACATTCTCTGACAGCTGCCCATTATTAAAGGGGTTAATACAATGGGGAAATACTATTATATATAAATAATAACAAAAATGTTGCGATTATAATTAATTTATCTTTGGTTAGTACAAGCTGTGGGTGGATTTCCAAAAAGGAGCAGGAGCATCTGTAACCTTAACAATTGTTTAGTGTTTTAAGAACAATAGTCTTTATGATTATTATACTCAAAGCATGGCGAGACTTCATCAGTGAAGAAGAACAGTGGGCGAAAACCCAAAAGTGAACGATAGGGATCATCGGTTGTGTCCAAACAACACAGAACTACTGCAGCAAAAGTGGCAGAAAACATTAAATTCCACCTTGAAGACTTTGTTTCCACAAAAGCTGTTCACATTATTTTGTCCAACCCATGTAACTCCATCCCCCAACAATGTCCTTTTTTTTCTTTTCAGAATTCATCCCGTAATTCCATGTCATTAGAGTGTCTAACAGTGGCTCAAGGATTTTTTTATGGGTTCTATAAGGGTGTGAAGATTTTTTTTTAAGTGCATTATTAACTATTCTGCATGTATTGCATTTTATTTCATTTTCAATTTTACCTAAAGCATAAAGGTCCCATAGAAATATAATCATATATTTATTATGCATATACAGTCCCACCTACTGGCCGGAGCAGATAATGAGCTAGGATCATCACCAGGCTAAAGGATGAACAATGAGCAAGAATTAATATTAAAATCTATATTATTTGACGTTTAACGATCAGTCACCAAAGGAGCCACTCGCAAATTGCAGATTACAAGAGGACAATACGCCTTTTGTAATCTTCTGATGTGCCTGAAGTCCACGGTCTTTTGCTTCTTATTGACCCTTTTCACATTTCCGGGTTTCTCAGAAGCGGAAGTCATCATAGTAGGGTAAACTTCTATAGCGGTATTGCAGGATTTATGATGCTGGTGACCGGTCATCACAGTCTTTGAAATGGGTGCATAGCACTACATTTTGATGGCTGTTGATGAAGAGCTTAATTAATGAAAGTGACCGAGAATAAAAAAACTGAATAATCATTAGGAAATCCTTGGGGGGCTGTGACGGTGCTATGCAAATTTCTGCCCTGGCCTACACCACCACTGACCACAGGACAGTGTTAGAAAACTTGAGGCTGTAGAGAATTAATAAGACAGCTTTGAGATAATCTCATTGACAAAAAGGAACATCCTCCAGCAGACGATGAACAGAATGAAGTTTGTCCAAAAGCTCAATCCCTGAACGGAGTTCCCTGTTATTTCATATTTAATGGATTGCATGCACCAAGCCTTCACAAGGAGAGCGAATAATCAGGTCTGGACAGTAAAAGGAATGAGCTTAATAACATACATAAAAAAAAAATAAGGCAGGAAGGACGAGGAAATATATGGTCAGGAAGATCAAAACATATTTAGTTGGCCAAAACGTATCACAACCTGGCCAAAGCACTGTGACATCTGCTCCACCTGCTGCAAAGCTCCACTAGAGTCCTGAACTACAACCAGATTTCAAGGGCAAGCTATGCACTGCTAGCCATTACTCTTGCCAAGTCGTTAGAAAGCAGTTGACATCTACTCAATAAAAAACGACTAGCAAAACTGGACTAGCGTTGTTTACTGCAATGGGATTTAAATAAAATAGATAACAGTCTAATAACAAAAAAAAGGGTTAATATGGGTTCAAAATCATTTCAAAATATGGACTTCTTTCTGGCATACATATGCCAACAACTTCCCAATTTGTCATGCCCTGAACACATACAACATTTGTAGTTTTTTCCCCCTGATTTGCATTCTGGATGTCATGCTGCACTGTGTAGTGTGTAATCCACAAAAGATAAATGGGATACAAGAAACTTAATGAACATTGAGAAATTAAACTACTACACATTAAATATAACGATAACTCAGACAATGGCAAACGAAAAACTGAGAGATACTGAGGACTTATATACACAGTGAAGAAACTAAACAAGGAACAGGTGTGAAACTCAATGAGAAACCATAGCAACAAACAATGGACAGGGAACACAGGATAGCTAAATAGAACAGAACATGACCGTGACACTCGACGAGTCAATTGCTAGTTGCTGAAAGTCAGAGCCAGACTGCAGATTTTGGGCAGACGAAATTGACAGATTCCACAGAAAATCGGGTAGTGCATGATGGACACAGATTTGTTTAGCTTCAGAATATTGGGCCTTTTACGCGACAGTTTTCAACTAAAAACGGATGCGTTTTGGCCGTTCATTTACACAACGTTTTGACGGCCTGAAAACGTAAGCTTTTGAAATCTGGGTTTCAAAGTGCACGTTCTTGAAATCGATACCTCTATCGTCCCCATGCAAACAACAAAAACACGAATTTGTGCTGTCACACACATGCGTATTACGTGTTCAGTCTATAGGTACGCAGTGTTTCTTTACAAAGTGACATCTGCAACTACATGCCTGGCATGAATAAGTGTTTTTAGTCATTTTCGCAGATCCTTGTGAATGGGGATTGTTTTGACAACGTTGTCGTCTTTACGCGAAAAAAGCAAAGGAAAAACTTTTCCGTTTTTAGATCACATATTGTTTTAATTTTTCTTGCATCTGCTAGCAATGTTTCTGCATGAGTTTATTATGTTCGGAACGAAGTTCTGGCAGTGTGTGATCCTCAGTCATTTAGTGCCCAGTTTTAATCTGGAAGAAAAGACAAAAAGTGCACACATCCAGCAGGAAAAAAGCTCCATAAATAGACATTTTATTTATTGCATATTTTGGTGAGAACATTGTTCCTTTGTGATCAGTTTTAATCTAAAACCTTTTACAAAGTCGACAAGCATATGATGCCTAGAGTTTTAAAATCTGTTCAGACTTAAAAGTTGTCTAGTTATTCCAGCCTTTGCTGGAATAAAAAAAATGCAAGGTATGGCTCATTAAAGCTACAAGCTGCTGAATGACTACTGAAGCTGAGCCCACTGATTAGCTCATATCCTTTATTATGAACTGGGTGTTTAGGCACTTCTTGTTCTAGCTTGATCACAGCAAAAAAGTGGATCACAGACACATAAGAGTCAGGGAAAAAGAGAAATCTTCCCTGTGGTAAACAATGTGATCTTCAACCTGGAAGCAAGGGTCAGAGGATGATGTAATTGCTGTTACCAAGGCAACATCAACAGAAACACAAGGAAGCACAGCTGGAATTGTTAGATCAGCTTCAGTGCATGGCATCACTTCTTCCAAACAGGGCTGAGAACCACCCACCTTCCTAACACACATAGGCTAGACACTCACACTTTGTATTGCCAGGAAGGGTTGAGCCACATATCTGAGGAATGTGAATAATGACAGTGAAATTTCTCACTGGAAAATGATGTTACTGTTGCTTGTGTACAAGGTTGTTTAGGTCTGTACGCTCATAAAATTACATATTTAGATGTTCAAAAAGTATTAAAATACTCAACCTCTGCAGCAGCCTCTAAAGTATTTAAAATGTTACATGTACAATTAATACAACATATTTTGAGAAATGAAACTGACTGTCCAGATGCATTATGTGGATGCAAGCAAAACTGTAGTGTTTTGAAAGAAGCTAGATTGTCTATAAAAAAAAAAAAAACTGGCTTCATTAAAAATGCACCAAGAACAAAGTGAATTGCTAATGTGCTGACTCAGACGTTTAGCAAGTGTCAGTCATTCACTGTGTGCTTAGGTTTGCAACAACAACTGACTAATACATTTGGAAATCAAATGTATTGCGATGGGACATGCTACAATTCGTATAAAACTATTCATAGTTTTGTATTCATATTTATTCACTGTAACATTCACTAATTTTTTCCATGTAGCTTTTATTATCTCGTATGAATTGAAGGATTATTTGGAATACTTGTACTTTTAAAAATGTTTTTGTTGAACAAGAAAGAAATTTGGATCAGTTAGTTTCCTTTCACTTGTGCATCATAAAATAAAAGAAAGTACAAATAAAAAAAAAAACTTTACTTCTAAGATAAATGACAAAATTGTAGTTTTAGTTTTAATTGTAGTTAAAAAAACTACCTAACTAAAAAAAAAATCTAGTTTTACTGTCAGTATCGATTTCTTTTGTAAGTGTAGTTGTTAACATAGTATTTAGTATAAGAACACACAATTCATAAATACAAATACATATAATTTTTAGATTTATAAGATATTATATTTTAAGATTTTTTAGCACATATTAAATTGATGAAAATGCTGCTCTTTTGAAGTTTCTTTTCATCAAAAAATCCTGGAAAAAAAAATATATAATCACAATTTCCACAAAAATAAGCAGCACAACTGTTTCTTGAGCACCAAATCAGCATATTAGAGTGGTTTCTGAGGATCATGTGACAATGAAGACTTTAAATTGTAATAATATTTCACAATATTTCTGTTTTGCCTGTATTTTGTCATAAAAATGCAGCCTGGATGAGCACAGGGGCCTTCTTTTGAAGCATTAAAAGATCTCACGACACCAAACTCTTGAACAGTAGTGTATAATTTCTTTAAAACTATTTTCTTTCCTCTTGGTGTCAGGCACAGACAAAGTAATAGTGCACAAAAGGCACAGAGTCTATACACCGCAAACTCACTGAGCTCATAGTATCTAAAAGCTGGACAAGAGAGAGTCACTCATGTGTGTCAGAGAATGGTATCTTCACTGTCCTCTTTGACTGGACTGAGATGAGACTTCCTCTGCTTGGAGATGGCAGCCCACAAGCGACACAGCATCCCACCTCTGAGAAACAAATGCACAAAAACAGATTTACTTCAACACTGTTCAAAAGTTTGGATCAGTAATCTTTTTGAAAGAAATTAATACTTTTATTCAGCAGGGATGCATTAAATTGATCAAAAGTGACAATCAAGACATTTGTTATTACAAAATATTTCTATTTCAAATAAACGTTGTTCTTTTGAACTTTCAATTCATCAAAGAATTTAGAAAAAAGTGCCTCACTGCTTTCACAAAAATATTAAGCAGCACAACTGTTTTCAACAATGATAATAATAATAAGAAGAAATTGATATTGACATTGATAATAATTAGAATGATTTCCGAAGGATCATGTGACACTGAAGATTGCAGTAATGATGCTGAAGATTCAGCTTTGCCCATTTTAAAATAGAAAACAGTTATTATAAAATGTACTAATATTTCACAATATTACGATTTTTTTGTATTTTTGATTATATAAACGCAGCCTTGGTGAGCATAAAAGACTTCTTTAAACTAATTTTTTTTTAAATGTTTTTTTTAGAGTAAAATTGTACTCCTTTACAACATAAGACTTTTTTCATTAAATATAACATTTTAACTATATGTCTCTCCAACACCTTGCCACATTTTTCCTGTTTGCTATTGATGTCTAATGGACTTACTTGATGCCACAGTACTGCAGATCATCTCTGCAGGCGAGGTAGAGGAGACTGTCCAATGTAAACTCATGAAAAACAAGCTTAAAGAAAACAAACAACAAGCGATCACTATCAACTTCATATTTAAGCTAAATTTCACAATTAAAATCTATAAATATGAATAAGCAATCAAAGCTTGTGTTTCCACTCACTATTTCTATGGTTTTCTCATCCACTGGAACACCTCTTAACCAGCGCACCATAGCAGAATTGTGAGAATTATGGGATGAAGGTTTATTATCTGTTGGAAAGAATAAACAACACACATTGGCTGTATAAACTGATACTTATATGCATTCATTTGCACTTTTGTACAGTGATGTTACAGTCCTATACTATTACTGCAAAACTGGTCATTACAAAAAAGTCACTGTTTCGAAAACTCTTTTCTATTTCTATGTTTTCTATAGAAGTACATGTACCCCGAGGTTAAGCCATAAACTTGGGTTGGTTGAAATTGGGTAACAGTTGTAAGTGATTACAGGGCGTGTTCTTTATGAGTATCAAGAACTCCTCCTAAAACTAAAGACAAGTAGTGGCTTGTTGAGTAGATGTGAATACATGTGACATTGCTCCATGGCCACACCTTTTGACTGCCTCAGGCGACAACTTTGGAAGAACTCTCATTTGGAAGAAGCAGTTCACAAACAATTGTTCAGTGGTAAATACTGTGTTCAACTTCAGAATTAATAAGAGGAAAAACGTGAGCAACCTGTAGCCGCAGGCGCAGCTCTGACCTCCAGGGCGTTGATGTGCCTTTGTTTGGTATGAATGGAGTTCTTCAGAAGTTCCTGGAATTCTTTCTCCTTTTCATTCAGCTGAATCAGCAACCTGGAACATAGTGTGAACAATTCCCATCAGCAACAAATGAGTGTGGTTCAGTCATTGCGTAACTGTTCTCATTCACTGCCCTCTTGTGGCTAATTTGAAAAATAAATAAATCAATAAATGAATCAATAAATCACCACCATGACAGCTCTGATAATTGCTATAAATATATATATATATATAATATGCTGATTTGGTGCTCAAGAAACATTTCTTATTATCAATGTTGAAAATTGTCTGCTTAATACTTTTGTGGAAACCGTGATGCAATTTTTTTTTCAAGATTCTTTGCTAAATAAAATGGTTAAAAGAATGGCATTTATTTGAAATAGAAATCTAATATTTGGAATAACTTTTTTTATTAATTTTAGTTAACTATAATAACCCTGGTACATGTACATCATTTTATCCATTAAACACATTTTAAAAGTTTGAAGGGCAACAGAGAGAGATAAAGTTTTGGATACCTCATAGACTCAAAGCGAAGTTCTGATAGCTCCTTTGCGAGTGAAGAGTGACTGGAGATGATGTCACTGTGGAGATTGTTGCATTTTGTATGACGCTCTTCAGAATTCTGAGTGATGATATGCGATTCCTCTTTGTCCTTTGCGAGGGGAGTGTCAATTGGTTTAGAATCAGCCTCTGTGGGTTGCTCGGTTTCTTGAGAACTCTCCTCATTTTCAAACGATGACTGTAGCTGAAGCTTGAGCTCTAGAAAAGGGATTTTGATGGATTGCAATGAAGGTATGCCCATAACAGAAGATTTAGAGATGCAATAGAAGCACGTGGGGCCACTGTTGCATTTGAAATGGTGTCCTTTACATACCTGGTAGCATAACCGTGATAGTATCTTGTACAGCCTGCCTCAACAAGTTGTCCAAAGCAAACATCCAATGAGGTTTTATCTGCTGTTTCTTCAGAACCTTCTTGACCTACAAACATAAGAGTCACATCTGATGAAGAATAAGATCTTTTCTATACATGTTTTTCCATATATATATATATATATATATATATATATATATAGTTTAATTGAGATTAAAACAATTTGAAAGCAAAGAACATACTGCATCCTGGAAGCTAAAGAGCGCCGCCTGCAGGCTGCTGAGAGGCACAGAGGAGTTCAGCAGACTGGAGCGCAAAGTCAGGAGGCTGTTACTCAGGTGCCTTTTGTCTGGAGAGCGTATGTTTTCTCGGAGGCAGCAAATCAGTTCGCTGATGTGATCTGAGGTAATGCACGGCTGCTCCGTCTGCGAGATGGGAAAAAAACAGCAAGTGTCAGAATCATTCAGGCATTCAAGAAAGGGCATTTGAGAAAGGGAGCTGGTAGTGAGACAGAATTCCACATCAAGCATCTCAGGTGACACAGTAGTGTGGGAATGTACCTGCGGCAGTGTCTCCTGAATGTTTTGAACTACAAGGCTGATGTACTCAGTAAGGATCCTATGTAGCGTGTCCCTCCGTTCGCTGTCTTTTCTCAGCATGAACAAACCTAGATTCTCTCCAGAACAAGCTGGACTTGTGGTCATGTCTCCTTGAGGCTCATCTGGCACTCTACCGACAGCAAATGCATGCAAAATAAAGGCATTTTATTGAGTAATTTCAGAAGCTGGAAGTATGTTTCATATGATTTCAACATATAATTCCCAGAATCTGGGATCTGATGCATTGACTCACGTCAAAAAGCCACTGGAGCTGGGAGGACTTTCAGCCATGTCATTTCCTTTGAAGGCAGGAGTGGTCCTTCTCAGATCAAAAGAGCAGGACAATTCATTGTGTTCAGCATCTGTGTTCTCCACACGCAATGCAATGGGTACAGACATGCTCCTGTGAAAGTCTCCTACAATATAATGTCAAAATAAACTCATATCCAATTATTAACTTGCTATCAAATTACTTTGAAGTACAAGTCACTATTCATAAATGGGTGTTTCTGCAACTTTGGGCACTTTTATGTCCCAGGGGTTAATTTAGATTAAAAATTAAATATTTCAACCTTTATCTTTTTATTATATAAAATATCTTAATTCAACTGTCTTGGAAACTTTTATCATGCCTCCATTTTTCTAATGTTTTTCATAATAGTGGTCAATAGTGTAAATGACACTTTAGTAGAAAAAGAAAAAAAAGCTAAAAAAATAAATAAAAATAATTTAATTATAAAATAAATGAATAAATATGTAAATAAAGTATACACGCATATATATATATATATATGTATATATATATATATATAATATATAGTATAAATATATAAAATAAATCGATATTAATGGTAAAATAAATAACAATAAACAAGCAAACAAACAAACAATAAATACAAATTTCTCGTGTGATGCCTGTATAAAACATTAGTGGACAAATAAAAAAAGAGTGAGTCTGTTTATTTTCTAAAAGTGCACACACACAAAAGTGCCCAAATTTGAAGAAACACCCATTTAAAGCTGTTGGTTTTAAAGTGTTAACGATCACAAGAATTTATAAAAGTAATTCTACATGCTCACCGGCAGGTTCTTTCAGAGAGTTGTCGGACTGAGGCTTTGTCCTCTTCCTGGGATTGCCCTTCAGAAAGCTGTTCTTCAGGAGCTCTGAAGCTGTGGCTCTCTTGTCTGGGTTGGGTTCAAAGCAGCACACGATGAAGCCTTTAGCTTGCTCTGACATGCACTCTGGCACTGTGGGGTGAATCTTAAACATGCCCACCTGCAGGAGGACAATTACTCAGTAAACTGTTTTGAAGGAGAAATTCACATTTAGGCCCGAAACACACTCTTTACACCATCATAACACCGCCAGTCTTACATCATCAGTCTTTGCCACAAGGGGCGCTATACAAGAAATTAGAATAAACCATCTTCTGTTCTTCATGCATATGCACATGCATAGAGGCTTTTTTTCTGGCCTTACAGTGAATCTAATAAATATGCAATGAGGCATGAAGTCAATTGGGAATGTGAGAATGGAATGTAAATACACTTCACAGTTGATTTAACATGGTTATATAACATTAGTTTAAAATAACACTTGGATTCCTGCTTCAAAAACCTGTAGCACCTTAAACATGGCCGCTTGAGGACTTCCCAGCTCATAAAAAGGTGGTTTCCCAGTGGCCATTTCTATGATGGTGCAACCCAGAGACCAGATATCAGCCGGTTTGCCGTACCCACGAGGACCTTGGTCGATGATCTCTGGAGCCATGTACTGCAGAGTGCCTGTGGCCAAATAAATCAGGAGGAGTTTGAAAAGCAAACACACAAGAGTACATAATGTAACCTGAGAAGCATGCAAGTATGCACTAGGAGACTCACCTGTGAACGTCTCTGTACATGGGTTGATTCCTGCTAGTCTCTTAGAGGTGCCAAAATCTGATATCTTTAGCACACCGCTGTACGTATTTATCAAAACATTATCACCCTGGTGAGACAAAAAGTATGTAATGTAAAGTATGACAGGTGATGAAAAAAATGCAGCCGAAATGTTCATGTTGATGAACAGATAGCTTTAAAGCAATGGCAGCACTGAGATGTATTCATACCTTAATGTCTCTATGGACAATCTGATTATCATGGAGGTATTTCAGCCCTTCCAGAATCTGCTTGGTGTAGAAAACAACAGTCGCCTCATTATCTTTAAGAGGCCCCCACTTTGATCTTAAGAGAGAAGACAAACTTCCTGTAATGGAAGAAAAAACAAGTCAATACATGATGGTTAGTATTCAGGAACTGTGTAATCATACATTTTAAGATAACAGTCTGTATATCAATATGCACATATGAAAAGTCGATAAAATAGACCACAAAATGAAAAGAATCTTTTGAAAAAACATTGTAATCTTTGCATTTTATATTGATTTCATTCAATGCTCTTTTCACAACCATTTTAGCTTTTTAGTGGCTTAACATACACTACTGTTAAGCAAGTGTTTTACTTTGAAAGAAAGTAATACTTTTATTCAGCACAGATGCATTAAATTGATCAAAAGGGGCCAGTAAATACATACATTATTAAATGCTGTTCTATTGAACTTTCAATCCATTAAAAAATAATTCAAAAGATTAAGCAGCCCAACCGTTTTCAACACTGCCAATAATAGGAAAGGTTTCCTGAGCAGTATATTAGAATGTTTCCTAAAAGTAAGCATATTAGAATGATTTCTAAAGGATCAAATTCAGCTTTGTTATCACAGACTAACTGAACAGTTAAAAGTTTATACTGTATATATGCAGCCCCCCAAAAAAGTTGAATTATATAAGTTAATTATAAATATATTTTATATATTTATTCAAAATGCTCATCATAAAGGAAATGTAAGACCACACATATTAATAGACATGTTACGTCACTATGCCATAAATAACTCTTGAGATGAATTCTCTAAACTGGTCTGTGTTGTTTAGAAAAGCACATTACCATTACACTCCCAGCTTTAGATCTTGCCACATCACACACACAGCACACCCATTGTAAGAACCAAGGGTTTCTCAACAGACTTCACAAAAATCAACATTCCTCCATGTCATCAAAGAGGAAATCTTAATCAGAGAACAATGAGCAAAGTACGCCACACCTCCCGGAACCTCCTCCATGAAGATCTTGATGAAGCCATCCTCACTGACTGATCCCAAATACTGAACAATATTCCTGTGCTTCAGCCTCTTGTGTAGGGCAATCTCCTCGTGGAGCGGCTGAGAATAGCTAAGAGCCAGAACGAGAAAGACAAGAAAGACCAAGATGGAAGAGAAAAAGTAAATATTATTATGATGATGTAAGCTATACAGTTCTGACCACAAACAAAGGGTTTTAAAGGCATATTTGGTAAAACAGCTAAACACAAATCTTGGATCACGTGGAAAGGTCGACATCTGCAAACAGTCCATGTAAGGACAGTTTAAACAAGCATTAGTCCTGAGGACAAACATCACTGGGCCGTGGGGACCTCTGAACATGGTCAGAGATCAACAAGCAAGTGCTGGATTTTTGCAGAAGCAGATCAACAATGTACCATATATATGTATATGTATGTATGCATGTGTATATATATATTATATATATACGTGTGTGTGTGTGTGTGTGTGTGTGTGTGTGTGTGTGTGTGTGTGTGTGTGTGTGTGTGTGTGTGTGTATATACACACACAGACACACACACATACATATACACATATACACACATACATACATATACACATATACATACATACATGAAGAGTTCAGATGCAAAAGCCTCTAAATGCCATCTGAAATTTTCTTCTAGAATGATCATTTTTATACAGCTTGTTTATTTAAGTTCAGTAATTTCACTTAAATGGCAATTAATAGGTAATTTTCATTGCCATTTAAGTGAAATTACTGAACTTAAATATACGAGCTTCATAAAAATGATCATTCTAGAAGAAAATTTCAGATGGCACTGGCTTGAACTCTTCATATATATATATATATATATATATATATATATATATATATATATATATATATATATATATATATATATATATATATATATATATATATATATATATATATATATATATATATATATATATATGCCAAAAGTGGGCAGGTTTTAGGTGTTATGAAAGTATGTTTTACTATGTTGTTGGCATTTAACCAAAAAATATCAACGCAATTGAAAAATATGTTCATACGTGCTGTCTTTCTCTGGGATCTCTTTGATTGCGATGCGCACATGATTGCTGAGGTCCCGTCCAGCGTACACCACTCCATAGGTTCCTTTCCCCAGCACCACCTTGTCTTTATTCTCATTTATCTCATAAATGTACTGAAAGAGAAATAGTACCATAATGGAGTCATGTGGACCAACTTCACCCAATGGGTGAAGACCAGTGATGCATATATACATATATCCCAAAATATATATAGATTTATCACTAATATGGATTTCTCGTTAAAAGTTACTCCAATTATTTTTTTAAGGAAATTAATACTTTTATGTGGCACGGATGCATTAAAATGATCAAAAGTGATAAAGACATTTATAATGTTAAAAAAAATTTATATTTTTTAAAAATGCTGTTCTTTTGAAGTTTATATTCATCAAAGGAGCCATAGAAATGTATCACTTTCCACAAAAATATTAAATAGCATTAAATAACTGTTTTCAACATTGATAATAATAAGAAATGTTTATTGAGCACCAAATCAGCATATTAGAATGATTTCTGAATGATCATGTGACACTGAAGACTGACGTAATAGGTGCTGAAAATATATAATAATATTATAATATATAATTATAATAATATTTCACAATATTACTGTTTTACTGTCATTTTGATCAAACAAAAGCAGCCTTGTTGAGCACAAGAGACTTCTTTCAAAAAATGTTTTTTTTTTTTAATTCAAACCTACCTCAAGCTTTTGAACAGTGATGGCAAAATTGAGCTTTTGAAGCATTATGAGATGAGCTGTTCTGTGAAGTATTTGACATTTAAAAGAACACTGTATTCCCAATGCTTTTTTTTTTTAAACGCAAAACTGAGTTTGGTAAGAAGCAGCATTACATTTCACATCTAACTGCTAAATTCAACAAGCACTAAACTGGCAGTAAAGACACATGACAGCAGAAAGTACGTTTAAATGTGCAGCAAAGATAGTTAAAGAGGAAGTCAACAGGCTGACAACACAATTGCATTATGGTACTGGTAATAGTGGTACCATATTCCCAGTATGCAACGGGAAACTGCATTTGGAATGATACACAATGAAGAGAACTATTTGGCCATAAATGTCAACTTAACTCTTTCATGATGATTAACTTTTCATAAAAAAAACATAAAACCATTACAGCCAAGTCAAGACATCTGTTCAAGGCAGTAACACTACATATCCTGACAGGCAGAGTCCAAGCCAAAAGAAATGTATAACCTTAATGGTTCATCAAAACTAAACCAACCTGAAAAACATCTCAGGTTATTCTACACAAAAAATATAAACCTATTCTACCTGAAAACATTAGTCTGCATCAACAAAAGTCATTTTTATGGCTTGTGTATCAAGAATAAGGTAGAAATAGCTGCTTAATGAACCAAGTGCACATTTTCATTCATGCTGAACATGATTACTGGGCCTGAACAAACAATGAGAGGTTATATGCAATTCATTGTGATTTCTCTCACCTCTAGAACTCCTTCTCCTCCCCTGATTGAACTGGAATCTTCCACGGGACTTTCTGTTTGATGCAATAGAGAGTTCACCAAATCACAGAACCTGAAAAACAACACACAGGTTATAGGGTTTGAGAATATGTTCAATGGAAAAAATCTTTAATTGTGACACATTTCTTCATGATGTTCAAACATGCACATACACTTGATCATTTAGCCATTACGTAATGTTTTCATTGGAAGAATGAGAATAACTTAAGATAAGGTCAAATGTGACTTCCTGAACATGATACAACAGAAGGGTAAGTAAATATGGCATGCATTTCAAAGGCTCAGTGAATAGTGCCTGGAGCAAGTATGAATTTAACAGTAAATAGCAAATTATTCTTAAAACTAATTTACATAACCTATTCTTTTAGGAGCTCATTCTCTGCCAAAAACACTCATGACATTGGAGCTCTTCCCTCATGATGTCCTTGGCAACATGTTTGAGAGATGCGTCAGCAAGCAGATCTCACCCTTTACAATGAAGATCACTGGGAAAGTACAACTGGAAGTCATCTGAATTGTACAGGACATACAGGAAGCAGCTCCGTTCGTCGAACTTGGAGATGCTGCACGAGTGGAATAACAAGAGATTTTCAATACAAATGAACATGAGCATTCTCAATCCAATCCAACATGCCAGAAAAATAAAACATCAAAGAAAATGGGACAAGCTCTTTTACACTGGTTTGTATTCCTAAAACTCCACGCGCTCCCTTGGGAATTTAAAAGAGAACTCTGGTCAATTTTAACATTGAGCTCATTTTTTTGTAAATTTGGAGTGCTGTCAATACAGAGAACAATGACAAAAATCGGTGTTGCCTACACCATGTTATCCTCTTTTTAAAATTTGCACCCTGTTGACTTCAATGGGGCAAGTACTAAACCTGCTTTTAGCCTCTTAACATCCTTGATGTGTCATTACAAGTGCACAGCTAATGTGAGTGATTCCTTCAGAGAGAACACGGTGAATCTGACTGCAGTAGATGTGAAAGATATGAATAAAAATGATGTTATTTCAGCCAGCGCACATACCTGTATTTTCTTCCTGTTTTCGGTTGAAGTCCATAGTAATCGATTGTCAAGTTCACACGCGTGATCATAGGTAACTAAACCTATGCGGATGAACTCGACAATCGATTACTATGGACTTCGACCGAAAACAGGATGTAAATACAGGTATGTGCGCTGGCTGAAATAACATCATTTTTATTCATATCTTTCACATCTACTGCAGTCAGATTCACCGTGTTCACTCTGAAGGAATCACTCACATGACCTGTGCACTTGTAATGACACATCAAGGATGTTAAGAGGCTAAAAGCAGGTTTAAAACTTGCCCCATTGAAGTCAACAGGGTGCAAATTTTAAAAAGAGGATAACACGATGTGGGCAACAGCGATTTTTGTCGATGTTCTCTGTATTGACAGCACTCCAAATTTACAAAAAAATGAGCTTAATGTTAAAATTGACCGGAGTTCTCCTTTAAAGCCTAATACTTAGAATGTTTTTAGAATGGCTGATTTTAAAATTAAAGTAAAATATAGTGTTTTTGTGGTGCACAGTTATTTTGTTCTATTACATGAATGAGACACATTTAATGCTTAAAATGTTAATATTACAACAACGTGAATCTGACAACTACTGTAGTCTTGTAGCACACAACAGCTTCAAAATTAAAAGTATTAGGTTAAAGTGTGTAATTTGTGTTATAAAATGAAACGTTAAAAATTCTCTTCAAATAATGTCAACCACTTATTTTACTGAATACTTTTTTAGTACATATTTTAGACGAATAAAAATCCACAGGAAAATTCCACAGGCAGTAAAACAGCTCTTTGCAACTCATAAACAATTTAATGACAAATATAACACATTCCTGTTAGAATCTGTTTGGAAATACTAATTCTAACAGGAATAGAGATCCCACTAAGAGACTATGTATCCATAACTAAAATTATTTTTTTAGCGCAATTTTCCACCGGACAAATTGCGATTGTTAACTCATGATTTCTGTTCTGTGTGCACCAATCTTGCACTTCTATCTACTCCTCAACGAGACCACCTAGAGACTTCGGGTTTTCGGCATTATGTTAAAGAGCAACTTGCAGGTAAAAAAAAAATCTAAATGAATATATAACCGTGTATGAAAATACCATATGAAAAGATAATGCAGGATTTAAAATGTTTTAAAACGACATAATGACACCAATTTAGTAGATAAAGTGAGCGTTTCTTTGACTGCTCGTACAAGCCGCTTTTTTTTCAACATCGCGTCATTTTACGTCACACGAGGGAGACGTGTGCTGTGCTCTGCCGCAGCTCAGTGCAGAGTAGGTTGGTATTCAGTAAGGCCGGTGACACACTGGATGCGTGGCGTGAGCGTGGCGTTTCTGTTGCGTGTCAGCTGCGTGGCGGCTGCATCGCGTTTTCCATGTCTTTGCACACCAGAAGCGTGTCTGACGCGGCGCTGCTGCTGCTAGGTGACATATTGGTGACATGGGGAGAGAGTTGTGGAAGGCCTATACTTCATGTTAAACATAAATATATAGCAGCTAAGACAACGTCGGCAGTGTTGACGGCAATATAGACTATAGATTATTTCGTTCTGTATTGACAGGTGCAGTATTTGAAAATCGATAATATTTTTTTAAATTGCATTTATATTTGCATTTATGTCAAACCCTAGACACTTTCAAACATCAAAATGACATTTATTAATATGTATTCGTGTCAAAATGTCATATAAACATCTTTTCCTATTCAATTTTGCCTGGAAACGCTTCCAAGACGCTTGCGTGTCGCGTGAAAAATAGGCGTCGGTTCTATTTCTAGTAGGCACGCGTTTTCCGCGCGGCTCGAGCCGCGCCTGAGACGCGCGTGTCACGCACGCAGTGTGCAAGCTCTAACCTGTTAACATGGGAGCCGAAATAAAAACGGACACGCCACGCAGCTGAGACGCTCACGCCACGCATCCAGTGTGTCACCGGCCTAAGAGCGGTCGTGAGACAGTGTGTTTTCAGTAGTTTTTGTATTTCAATTTATCATCGTCATGGTAAATGTATGTGTTTGTGGAGCTTGCAAAAACTCCAGCCTGTCAGGACATCGAGTCCACCGGTTTCCTAACAGGAAAAAGGACGGTGCTATCTTTTGTGCCTGGGTGCGGGTTGTGCAGGTGAAGAGACGGGATTTCTCTTCCGCGTCGGCTTCGGAAAACGCGGTCGTGTGTAGCGTTCACTTCAGATCGGATGATTATCGTCCCGGCGATATGAAGGAGTTCAACATGGGATACCGAAGTAAGAACCGGGTGAGACTCAGAGCTAGTGCGGTTCCTTCAGTGTACGCATCTTCGGGTTCTCCCGCTGGATGTAGGCGCGAGCACAACATCAACTGGCAAACGCAATGTAAGCGGAACGAAACTGAGCTAACAGTTACTCGTTATTGTGTTTGTGTGGACCGTTTATCAGTTTGGACCAGTGCAGCGCGAGCCTGATCAAGCAACACTAGCCTAACTGCGAGGTAAATAAAGAGTTCGCCACTGAAGTAATAACATCGCTGCGAGATCTAGTGAGAAATATTCACATTTCTCCGTTATTAACGAATCAAACAGCGCTGACGTGAAAACCAGGAATAAACATTGTGCAATGAATGAACGAACTATCCAGTGTCCACAGATCAGCAACATTCACCATGGCTTTACTGTAGTAACACTAACTGCAACCATGGAAGTTTGGCATTTTCCACTAAGGCCCAGTATGCATCCACCTCCCTGCAACACTGACTTTCCTCAGCTGTAAACATTGCCTCGCATTTCCCACACAAGCACCTATGGAACAAAAAATGTATCATGAATAAATATCTCTCTGTCTCTCCATGAGAAACTGCTAAGTTATATCACGTAACGTTAGTCTGGGCGGATATTAATGAGCATGACAAACGCCTGATCAAAGCTTAGTTTCTGTTATTGTAAGTTCCAATATGTTCTGTCTAACATTAATCCTGGCCTGTCCCTGCTCTCTTGGCAGCCTAGCAGGCTCATAATTGTATGGCTGTGGTCCGTAAACAATTTCCTCAGCGTCCGAAATGTCATTGCAATCCATATTTCCCTGTTGTGTGAATCGACCGCTCTCCCTCGTGCTACGTCACGACTCTCGCCCGTCACGCCCATTTTCAGATGCGGAAGTAAAATTTTCTCACAAAAACGACTCCAGAAGCCACTGTAGCATATTTATAATTTTTTTTTAAAGAAAATCTAGTTCCTACATTATTTTTCTATTCATTGACTTGTTGGGTATTCTAACCTGCAAGTTGCTCTTTAAAGGAAGGTCTAATCTCGGGAACGCACAAAAAAAATCCAGGAAAAGATTTACTATCTCTTAGTGTTGTGATCCCATGACGTGAGAAAATTGCGCTAAAACACTCACCGAGTTTTTATTACTTGTTTAAATATGGGTCGATCTGACCTTAATTATCAATAATATCCATTTTCATCTGTTTTACAACCTGAGCTCAAAACAAGATGTCCGCTGCCCTAAGGGCTGGAAATAGGAACAAAACGAGTAAGAAAAAGAACTGAAAGAGACATTGACATGTAGCTTAAAAAGCTGGAAAGAGGATAACAGGCATCAACTAGGCCATGCAACAAGGAAGTTTTAAAAAAAAGACCTATTCAGAGAAAAATCGCTGGGCTGTGGCCAAAACAGAGCAGCCCTAGTGGGACCATAAACTGCTGCAAGCTTGGAAATGGAAAACAGAAAAAAAAGTGGAAATTGCAGTATTCTCATAAGCGCACAGTACCTTACTCCACGAATAGCAGATGCTGGGAAAGTCCACTCATGAAGACCTTTCTGGGAAAGCCAAATAAAGCACATTACACTCCCGCAGACATGTAGAAAAGGTTGAATTTTACTGCATAAAGCAGCTCAAGTTCACACCATCTTCTGTCATGTTAAATGATGCCTATCTTTCACGTAAATTATTTAATAAGATTGAAACTCAACTATGTGACAACACAATGCAATGTAACTGCACCCTGCACAATTAGGCTACTCCTAAATGCCATGAAAAGCGCCAAGAGTCAAGGGTGTTTACCTCGAGTGGAGTGACGTGTCTCAGCTGCACCGTACGGCTGTCATCTTCCTCACTTATGCTTATTATACTAGGTTGAAACACTTTAGTGGGCTCCAGAATCAGAACCTAAAAAAGATAAGATATTTTGGGTCTGCTTATATGCTCCACCTTTTTGGCTTTCCTTTAAGTAAAGCAGGCTGATTTGGTAAAGGTCCCAATACACTTCAAGCGAAATCGAAGAACGAACTGGTGTGACATCATTTCGAACAAAATCAGGCCAAAACGAAGCTTGTTTGCACAGCACATATTTACACATTCATCCAACTGCTGCTCTCTGCAGCGTGGGCAGCGTTGGGATGCTTGCTAACAGTATACCACTGGTCACGTATTTCAAACTTCTTTTTATTTCGAACTACATCGCTGTGAGTATATTGGAGCCTTAAGGTTGTCCTGTCCTACTGTTGAGGAGAAAAGAAGTGGTCTTACCGGGCAGCGTGCTGTGGAAACTGTAGGCTTGCACGCCTGCACCATCAACTCCATCCAAAAGTCCACAGCTTCCTGTTTAGGATGATTCGCTTCTTTGGGTTTGGCAAATTGCTTGTATAGTATATACGTCTCCATAATGGATGCAACATACCTGATTTGAAGGAGAAATCACCTTGCAGTAAATAATACATGTCTTATTCAGGGTTGTAAATGTTAATTTAGTGTGATTACTTCAACACGATAATGGAATTATTCATGACCCTGTCCAATTCAAACTTGAAGTACTTTAATTTTTAAAAACTGACAGGCCTAAATTTATTTTAATGAGGGTCACTACAGTTCTGAAAATAAAACTTAGTTTTTTAAAAAAAAACATAGATAATTAATCATTTCCTTGGCTCACCACATTGGCGCTTTGATCCTGTAGAGTTTCTCAGAAGCTTCTATGACTTTCTTGTGCTCGTTGGCCAAGATTCCAGCCCCCAGATAAAAACCAACATCCCAGTAGTCCTGCATCTTCTCAAGAGAGCCCTTCCTGCCCAGCAGGCTACTGAGTGTGACACCTGCACAACAGGCACAAAGAACACCACAAACCAAAACTCAATAAATACCTTATAATAAATAAAAACTCTGGGCTATAGCATGATCAATCTCAACTTCAGTGTATGTATGAAAAGCATGAGACAGGGCAGCATGTCAAAAGTGTGAAAATAAGGCAACACCTGTTTAACAACTCAAACTGTTATTTTCTCACATTCTATATACTCATACTTTGTGTTCATGCATTCATGTTCAAAGCCTGAAGCATTTAGATCATAAAAGTAGGCCACTGAGTATCAGTTTCTATACAGTTTCTATAGTTTCTACCCTGCTAAAGAGAAAATACCATGCAATAGCCAACAAAGCACTACATGATATGTAGACCGAACCATGACCCATCTCACTGTTTAAAGTGCACACAACCAGAGCAGTGAAGCTAAATAAAGGACACATAAACACACCGATTTTCCGCAGTTCAATAGAGGTGTCGAATTCATGCCCAGCAGCCATCAGGAGCACAACATTATTGATTCCAGAGTGCAAAGAGGGTTCAGTCTCAAAGGCCTTGCCGTACCTGCAGGACAAACATAGAGGTAGAAACACAAGACACCATTACTGTAAAATGAATATTAGAGAAATTAGCATTAAAACAAATACCTGAACATAGCTGATTGGATCACTGGTTAATGATTAATGATTGGATCACTGTTTGAGCCACATAAATAAATAAAAATATTAATTAGTATTTTATCCCATTTTTAGTAAATAAATAAATAAATAAATAAAACATTATTTAATCCAGACAAATTTACCTGAGAAGCAAAATTGAATTAGATATATTTTTTTCCCCAGGGAATATATCTTGAATTAATTAATTTTTCATACCCCATTGCAATTTTTTTCTAGTCTGAAGCATAAATCTACAAACATTTATGTTATGCTTAAAACAAGATTTTTTTTTTAATTAAATTCATTTGCCAATGGATAGGAAAATAATTAATTATTTGAAAACAGGACATATATATACATATATATGTATATTCTCAGATATTCTCAATAAATGCATCTTTTCTTGTTTTAAAGTTGTTTACGGTACATATTTTTTATGTAAAGCAGGACAAAATTACTGAACAATACAATGGAAGGATGTGCAGACCACTGGACTTATATTAACTTATATTTGTATTATTTAAGATCAGATGTTCTCTTACCACAGCACATTATAGATATAAATGTGTGAAATAGATTTAGCGGTCAACAGCCTTGTGATGCTCTGTCGATCGAGAAGATAAAGGCCGGGACTCACCAGTAACATGCTCGATCTCTGCTGTATGTGTCTTTGAAGCCTGAACTCAGGAACATGTCCTTGTAGACGCGCCCGCACAGGCAGTACACGTCTGAGGCCACGGTGTTCCCTGACTCCACAATGGGCAAAATCAGCTTTAAAGCCTTGTCACGATCACCAGGGTGATTCCTCCTTTAAACACATTTCAAAATGTTTTGTAGGGAATAAAATGAATGTTTACTCCAATAAATTGATGTTTTTGTGTAATGTATTATTAAAAACAAAAACAAAGCTCACCTGTTCAATGCAAAAATATACTGAAACTTAATGTTCTGATGTGATATCACCATGCACATGGGCAAATTATTCAAGGTCTCCAACAGATTTATGATGGAGTCGTAGTCCTTGAATCACATGGAGAAAGAGGAGTTCAGTTTCAATAAATTATTCACATGGCACTTCTTATATTTCACAACCATTGTCAAATATTATTGCTTGTTCCTCTGGGTAGAAAAAAAATATATTTTTTTTCGTACAATAAAATAAAAAAAAACGCATGTAGCATGAAAATCTTAAAGAACAGGAAGCAATAATTTACTACATGATTTATTACATCAAAGCCGGTGAGATCTCTTTTCTATGTCTCATTAATAATTAAAAAGATTCAGGTGAGTATCACAGCAACAATCAAAACATTCACACAAAAAATTGCTGATAGAATCATGCATTCAACTGCAAATATTGAAGAAATACACATTATAGGGAAAAAGTATGATACAAGTACTTATTTGTTGAAAACCCATTTCTATGCATGAGTATCATTCATATTCGTGTTTGTAACTGAAAGCTTGGCGTTGTACACATGTAACTCACCGGGATGTCTCTGTAAGACAGCAGGAGGCTCATAACAACATCTGGACTCAGAAGCTCCACCGAGTCCAGACGCTTCTGGATCCGGCCCAGCTCCTGACTCAGCGCCGCTCCGGAGAAGTGCTCTCGAGCCAAACGGATCTCCCTGCGGATTGCCTCGTGGAGGTATTCGCTACAAGGCGAGAATGTATTAAGATTTTATTCAGACAATATAAAAATAACTTTTAGCAATTGACATCCAGGGAAAAGAAAATGCACAAAATTACTTTCCTACCTTGAATGAATGTGAACACCTTCCAGCAACTTGACCAGTCGATCCACCAAAGGGGTCAGCAGGGATTCAAATTTAAAGCTGGAATGAAGGAAATCTTTGATCCCTCTCATCAGTGTGGCATCACAGGCAAATACTTTACCCTGCGGTGACACCATGTAGGGGATAAAAGTATAGCTCCCACATTGTTCCTAGAATGAAGAATAAGGAAGACCAAACAAATGCATCATTAAATAGGACCGGGACTAGTTGTCAAAAGGACGGTCAGTGAGTTTCTATAAGGTTCAGAGAAAAAGTCAAATTATACAAATGCTTGTTTTAGATAGGTTTTTGGGAAATAAAAAACTTAAATTACATTAATTTTAGTGAATTCTACAATCCTCATATAGTATCTAGAATATCAATATCATCATATTTTGGAATATCTGTTGGTAAACAAGTGCGCACAATACATTCAGTCAACTATTTAATGAAGATTTAGCCTAACTAAAAGGTCGAACTGTATTTTCAGAGAAACTGACTTTCAAAAATACAGAAATATTCAATGGAATAAAAAATATTCATGCTGACTTTCGAAAACAACCTTGCACTTTGCAAATCTGAAGGACATGTTATTGTGGGTCTCACCTTAACAACTTGAAGATTCTCCTCTTGTTTGTTACAGTACAGGATGACATTATTGGTCATACTGAAACTCTCTCTGACACCCAGGTGATAAAACAGAGACGGCTGGCAGATAGAGTTATTCATCTCCACCACGACAACATCTAAAACACAGAGTTAAAAACAACCGCTTACACGTGCACTTTGGAAATATTCCTTAAAATCCCAGTTATGTACGTGCCACAACTTGCCTGCGTTGTAAAAAGTGTCCAGGATTTCAGTCGTTCCCAACGCAATGCGCTCAAAAGAAACGCTCTTCAGCACAGCGTGCGCTTCCTCGCAGGCTTCTGTTAGACATGTATGTGAAAGATTCTCCTCAGTTTGAGGCAAAGAGCCGTCCCCAACGGCGATATACACCACGTTTAAAGCCCTGGTTCGACTCCGCGGGGATATTATGCCTTTACACCCGCCGCCTACTTCGAGAGCCAAAGTATCCTGCCATAAACTTCCAGCTGAAACTCGCACGGGATCCTTTCTCTTGGTCTCGCGCAGGCTCATGCGTCTGCGTTCAGTCGTATACATGGTGTATCTCGAAAGCAGTGCCTAGCTAATAATGAAAACCATCCTGTGTTCGCGTCCTCGACATGCCTTCACTATGGCGTACAAGTATTCCTGTAGTTTTTCAGGTAAGACTCTGAGGAGGATCTTTTAGACGCGCCCTCCTTCTGCGCCACGCCCTCCTCGTGTCACGCTCAGTCCACAGCTGTGCGACCTCGCCTACAAGTACAACCGCTGCTTGCTCAATAACGATTTGCCTGTCTTTGTTTTATGCAAAATTGTTCTATTACAAAAACATTTTCAACTAATAGAATACATATATTATTTATATTGATTACATATAAAAAAAATATAATGTATATAAATAATTAATTGAGTATATGTTCAATCAATGTTTAATATATTACATTATTTATTAATATATTTTATTATTAATATCATATAGTAATTTTATATGCCAAAAGTAGGCATGTTTTAAGTGATGTTTACAGTGTTTTACTACATTGTTAAGTAACATACACCAAATTCAAACTTACACATATTTTTCACAAGTGTCTACTATATATAACATTGTTAAGACACATACTTAAAATAGGTACAGCTTAAATGTAAATGGCTCACAATTAAATTATTTTGATTAATCTGTTTCTTCACATGTCTCATAGTAAACATCACATCTCCTTGGTATCTAAATAACCTTTGAAAAAACTCTGGTATAGAGGCATAAATGTTGTAAATGACTCAACAACTGTAAGGCAGTCATCATTTTTGAAACATGGATATATATTATTTTTTACACAATATCATGTAAATGGTTGTTTATTACACTCTTTAGTTAGATCATCATAGTTTAAATAATTTTCAGTTTAAAATTAAACACCTAGGTCTGGAAACCATTACCATTAAAATGAACCATAAAATAAAATGTGACTTCCGAGACAAACGAAAATGTTCACAATCCTGCATTCTTCTTACATAAACCAAAAAAAGTGATACAAATAAAAAAATCTGTTGTCTTCATCTCATAACAGTGAAAGTGACGTGATGTGAAGGCCAAGAAGGCCTTCAGGAAGAATTTTTTTTTTTTTTTTTTTTTTTTTTACAAGCACTCTGTTGCACACATATTGTGGAGGGACTTAATATTTAATTAAATACATAATTGATCTTTTTCACAGACTGTGACGTTTTAATGGTCATCAGCATCACAAATCCTGTAAAGTTTTTTACAATGTTTTTATGTATGTACATTTACACTATATATATATATATATATATATATATATATATATATATATATATATGAAGAGTTCAGATGCAAAAGCCTCTATCTGAAATTTTCTTCTAGAATGATCAATTTTATCAAGCTTGTATATTTAAATTCAGTAATTTCACTTAAATGGCAATGAAAATGACCTATTTTCATTGTCATTTAAGTGAAATTACTGAACTTAAATATATGAGCTTGATAAAAATGATCATTCTAGAAGAAAATTTCAGATGGCACTTAGAGGCTTTTGCTGAACTCTTCATATATATATATGTATATACTACATATATATATATCATATATATATATATATATATATATATATATATATATATATATATATATATATATATATATATATATATATATATACTACATATAACACTATACTTAGTAGTATATTACCTTTCCATCAAATTACAAAAAATAGTTAACGCTCCTGTGAGGATGTTTCTTATACAGCGGCTGTGGGAGTGACAATAAAATTAACATCTTTCTCTCTTCTGACTGCCATTATCAATATCTCTTTTTTTCTTTTTTGAAAGTTGTGACACTGTCAGTGGAGCTTTTCTTTTGCTATTTGAGCAAATGGGAACACAAAATTATATTTAATTTCTCAATAACCGCTATAGAAGTTTACCCAACTATGACGAAATCCGCTTCTGAGATAAATAAATAAATAGGCTAAATGTGAAATGAAAAATGTGAAATAAATAAAGAGTAAGGGGTTTTTTTATGTAAAATGATAAGTGACCTGTTCAGACGGACACAAGAAACGAGTTTTTATTCCAAATATTTTGGTGAACAAACATACACATTATAGATAACTAGCATTGCCTTATTGACCCACTTTGATAGGAGTCTAATCGTCCCGTACAGTCGCGTGCAGTGCAGCCCCTCCCCTCTCCACGCGCTGCTACTGACACACACAAGACTACACGCGCACTAAAAACATGGCGGATAAACACTAACCCTCACACTTGAGAAATCACACAAAAACCTTTCTGCGCAAGGTAAACAGTCCCCTTCCTACCGTCCGTAATAATTGCGTAGCAGTTATTACATCACTTTGTAACTTTAGTTTCGGAAAATGTAAAGGGAAAACACAAAAAGTGACTCAAGAGAGTTGCTTGAGGTTAGCATTTAGCTAATGCTTGTTGTATATGCATTGGAGGTGTTGCCTTACAAAAACAAAGACACAAATAAGTATATTTTATTGTTCGTTTCCTAGGATCGAGGTCAGAATAGCGTAAAGAAATATGCAATTGAGAAATGCGATACGAAACATGGCATGATGCTACGCTAGCATATTTGTTGAGTGTGGTGTTTTGTATGCTGTGTTCTTAAAAGTCTATTGTTTTATCGCGTTAAATGCACATAAATCATCTCTAGAGAGTTTGGCATGATTTTAAATGTACACAAAAAATACAGAATAAGCTTTTGTTCGAGTTGTCGAGCTGGAGGAGTGTAGCGTCCCAGTGAAATGAGGCTGTAGTGATGCTTGGTTCGTGAACGAATCTTTTAAGTGAACGATTCATCATCCATTTGCATGGATCGACTCATATTTTTCTCCTCTCATGCCTTTCGTAGCACAAATGAATCTTTTTTTAATGAACTGATTCAAAAGACTCGACTCACTGGGATGAATCAAATCCCTGCCCCTGCGCGCTGTCATTTATGGAGAGGGAGGGACTGTGTGTTTGGCGCTCAAAGGCGCTCTGCATTTGAACAGAGAACTGGAAAACTGGGAGACAAGGAGCCATCTTTTGAGGTATCTGTACGCATACAGTTAGTTTTTATTGATTCAATCTGCATTTAGACATGAAGGAGCGGTGTACGAACACAGAAATTATCAGATGCGCGCGAGCAGAATAACCAGTATTGACTGAAATTTTTTTGACTGCTAAAAAAAAAAGATGGTTTAACGGGATCTTATCGTTTATAGTATTATTATCTTGTTGTTATTATCTTATTATTCACTTGAATATGAAGGGTTCTGTATCTCTTAACAGCACTTCCCAAACATGTCGCTTGTTGTTTACTACTTCACATTGACCTTTTAGGTCATTGCTGTTTGTTAAGCGTCTGACTCAACGACCCTTTGTGCCAGTCCAGAAAGAAAAATGTTAAAGGGGTCAATCTGTGTGAGAAAAATTTCCTTTTAGCTAGTTGTCTTATCCATGTCCATGTTATTGTCCTTTTGGGAATATAGCTGGTTGGCAGTGTTCAGCATTTTGAGAAAGAGGGAGCAGTGACAGCTGACCAGGACAACAATTCACTGCCTGAGAGACAGACAGAAATGCCACATCGAAGCACACACAACAGACATTAATGTAAGAAAACAGGTTTAAAATCTCAGTTTTGTGTTTATGTTTCGCAGAGAGGTTGGGAAAAGCTGGATCATGAAGAAACCGGTACCACAGAAAGGTGAGACTCATATTTGTTCAGTACGTTGATATTTTTGTTGATTAATAAATTAATATTTTGCAGCATTATTTTTGAATAGAAAATATTGGCATTTTAATTAAATGTTACGTTTTTTTTTAAACAAATGTAAATAAATGCATACATGTTTAATAAATGTATAAACAAATAAATATTTGTTTATAAATAAATGTATAATATCACATTATACTTTGTCAGATTGTCACTGACACATTAATATAAACTCAATATAAATTATACTTCACAAAACCTTATTATGTCAGCCAGTTTGAAACATACAACAATGTTTAGTTTGCAAGACATATAAACACATGATTAATGTAAGATGTGGGGCACATAAGATGCAGGATTTTTTATATTATTTATAAAACCATCATTTGTATAATTTATCTAAATAAAAAATGTTGTTTTCGTTGTTCTTGACCCATGTAAACTTATATACAGTCGGTGATCAAATAACAACAAATTACAAGCAGGATTACAAATAAATACAATATAATAAAATAATATATACAATATATAAATATAAGATACAAATGAAATAAACAGTGCTTCTTCAGTGTTTTTTCAAGTAGGTAAGAAATACTGCAGAAATTAAAGTAATCAAATGTAAAATAACACTGCAAAGTCTTCACTGTGTAAATTAAATATAGATTCATCCCTATTTAAGTAATAACATTTGCTCAGTCAAGAGCAGTGAAAATGTACTCGTTCAAGTTTTTTTCCTTTTTTCCCCCTTTTCCTTTCCTTTTGACCTAATCCGCTGATCCAATGTATTGACACGTATGATTTTCAATCAGTTATTTACGTTCATTTAAGACATAACAGACTGCTTATGAAGATAGTAAGATACTCGCCAAGATTTGCATTTTGTCATAATTAAGTTATAACTGTTATCGGGGAGATATTCTGACTTATCAGGCTAAATAAAAAATGTGGTGATTTCTGATTTTGAAGTGTTTTCCTCTCCCAGTAGCTATTGAGTGGAAAGATGGCAGACGGATCAAGCATGCTCGCAGTGGCCGTCCCTCTCGTGTTCCATCACAGTACCAAGGTAGCAAACTCACTACACTTAAATACCTGCTTTGAGTCAGATATCTAAATTGGGACACATTCAGCATTATAGTGATTCACATCTGAAAGTAGTCTGGGAAGACTTTACAATCCTCTACGGACGCACTGAAACTCGATTCGCCATTGGCTAGTAAATTTTTTTATTTACTCACCAGACTTTTTACATGGAATGCAAGAACAATGCAAATTACAACAAATTTACATAAATATAGTATAAATATCAAACAAAAACATAAATCAAACATAACATAAACATATCAAACATAAATATAAAAAAAAGTTATTTAGTCAAGAGCATTGAGTGATTCTTTTTTGTTTTGGTTATTCAGTCAAGAGCATTGAGTGAATTGTTTTTCTTTTCTTTTTTTTAAAACATTAACATTAAAATGAACATTAAAAATACAGACATCAGCAGGAATATTAGGCTGCTGTCACTTTAAGACATAATGCACGGGTTAGGGATGTGACGGTGAGGATATTTTCCCACCGGTTAATCGACGTAGGACAACACCGGTAATACCGGTATCATTGACGGGGGCTTTTAAATCGCTAATTTAAAGGCGAAAGTAAAATGTGCGCGTCCGCACTGTCGTTTCAAAGAATAGTACAACGGCGAGCGCGTCGAGTATAAATGCCTCATCTGTTTGGGGAGATGCGTGCTCAGGCAGCAGATGCTCGCGCTGCGGAGCCAGGTGAAAGTATAAACAAGGCTTAATGGTGCGGAGCAGAGCGAGCGTTTTCAGTTTATTCCAATGGAGCTCTGTTCTGCTGGCTTCGCCCCTGTGCGCATTTTAGTTTCGCTTTTCAAACTAGCGCCAATTCAGGGGCGGATTGCTTGAATGGTGAGTTCATTAGCCTATTATTCTTAATGAAAAATGCTGTAATTATATCGCAATCATTAATCATTCAGGTTTAGATTATATCTCACTGTGAACCATTATGTTGTTAGTCATGGAATGGAATGGTAGACACTAAAGACAAAAGCCTATAAGAGCTGTTTGATGCTGACATGTTTACCACTATTTTTAAGGGCATTTCAGTTGGGAGAAGTACCTGAAAGAGACAGGAGCAGTCGCTGCTCCTCCTCACTGCTTCAGACAAGTGAGTGTTTTCATGCACACATACAACTGTGGAACACTTCATTATTTTGGACCTATTTTAAATGTCATACTACCACATTAAGATAAAAATATGACCCTTATTCTCAGAGCACTACCCCTCCAGTGAATGAGTTTAAGGCTGGCATGAAGCTGGAAGCTCAGGATCCTAGAAACACTACATCGACCTGCATTGCTACAGTGGTGGGCCTGACGGGTTCTCGCCTCCGCTTGCGACTGGACGGTAGCGACAACAAGAACGATTTCTGGCGCTTGGTGGACTCTGCGGAAATCCAGCCCATTGGCAACTGCGAGAAAAACGGAGGCATGCTGCAGCCGCCACTAGGTCTCTAGAATCTCACAAATTTAAAACCTTGATTCTATTCACAGTGAAATCTGCTTGTTAAGACTACGTCATTAAGACGTAACAAATACTGTGTCCGGGTCCAAACCTCCACTCCATCTCAAGTGAGAATACTATCCCAACGGCCATTTATGAGCAATATTTATGTATAGCTCTTTAAAACTCACAATGCACACTACAGTCTCTGGACAATATTTTAACAATTCTGAAAAGATGCATCACTGTACATGCATCACAAGATGCAATGGAGATTTTGGTATGGAGAAAAAGGTTAGGATCATGACGTTTCTGTAGTATTACAGCACACCGTTTACTTTTGGTTTCTGATAGAGCGCTTGGACCCGGAAACGGTGACGTGTGACGTCAGAAGTAACAAGCGGATAGATTTTTTTTAAAAATCATTCAAGTGAAGATAAGTAATTTTACCCCATTAGCACCATCTTTTGAGTTTAGCTAAAGCACAATACTTTACATGATTTTAATAATGCCAAAGAGAAAATTAAACAGAGCACAATAAGATTGTCAAAGTGCTGTCTCGTCTTGCAACACAAGTAATCAGCAACTTCCTTGCCTTCATAAAAATGTGTTTTTATCAGTTTGGAGTGATATTTGACTCTAAATATTCTGTGTTCTCTAGGGTTTCGTCTGAACGCATCATCATGGCCCATGTTCTTATTAAAAACACTCAATGGAGCAGAAATGGCCCCAGCCCGAATCTTTCACAAGGTATCTGTTGCAAACATACAAACACATACAATTGGTTCAAAGTCAAGTTTATTGTTTTTGTTCAGATATTATTTTAAAATGTTCTGGTTATTTGATGCTAAACGAATACGTTTGCCTTTCATATTTTTTGTCTGAAATGTTTCTCTTTCACTCATATTTCCCTGCATCTCTTTGGCCCTCCAGCAAGAGCCACCTGCCCCAGAGCAGAACTGTTTTGAGGTGGGGATGAAGCTGGAGGCGGTGGACAGGAAGAATCCTCACTTCATCTGTCCTGCCACAGTGGGCGCGCTGCGGGGTGTGGAGGTGCTGGTCACCTTTGACGGCTGGCGGGGCGCTTTTGATTACTACTGCCGCTACGATTCCAGAGACATCTTCCCCGTCAACTGGTGCACGCTCACTGGAGACAACCTGCAGCCGCCAGGCACTAAAGGTATGGATCACTTAGTATGAATTCAGACTCTAGTATTCTGACAAGTGTTTGCATTCGCATTCATGCACAGAGAAGGATGGAATTAAGATGTTGAGGAACAAAAGACCTAACTTAAAGAGGCCAGTGCTAAATACACTCTCACATTTGTGAGAGTATTACCTATGGTTTTAGAGGGTTTTTAGAGATTGAATTAGTGATGTAATGGAAAAGCACATTTATGCAATTTACACTTCCATTCTAAACTTTTTGGGGTCAGTTTTTTTATAAAAAAAAATATATATACTTTTATTCAGCAAGGATGCATTAAAATGATCAAAAGTCACTGTAAAACTTTTTACATTGTGCATATTCTATTTCAAACAAATTATTATTATTATTTTTTTGTTAATCAAAGAATACTGAAATAAAATGTATCACAAAAGTTTCCCAAAAAACATTAAGCAGCACAACTGTTTCAACATTGATAATAAAAAGAAATCTTTCTTGAGCACTAATCGGCATATTAGCATGATTTCTGGAGGATCATGTGACACTGAAGAGTGGAGTAATTGTATTTCTGCCATCACAGAAATAAATTATATTTTAATATATATTAAAATATTAATTGTACAAATATTTCACAGTATTATGGTTTAGACTTCTTTTACAATGTTAAAAAAAAAATGTTTTTACAAAAGTTGAAAAAACTTTTACAGTCTTACCTATGAGTTTGGGACTCCTACCTATTGTTGTCTTGTAAATGAGAGTGGTTTTAGTGAGTTGAATCAGTGGCATATTGGAAAAGAACTTTATGCAATTTACATTATGTACATTTATGTTTGTAGCAAAGGTGGTAACCGGCAAACGTTCAACTTAAAACTTCAATCTTTTGTCACATTTGGGTGACGTGTTCCTTTAAGTAATAAAGGCATTTGATAGAGAGAAAATCAGAGAGAATTTGAGAGTTTTGGTTTACAAGGGGTTGGCATCCACCCAGCTGGAACGGCTGCAAACCCTGTGCCCAATAGCTGGCCTCGCATTGAAGAGCTGGTGTGACTGTTTGGGTGGGATGAACGAAGAGGGTTAAAGAGACAACGCAAGGCCAGTGAGTTTAGCAGTGGAGGAAAAACCTTGTCAGGCCTCTAAATCCAAATTAAACTTCACAGCTATTCGTGGTAAGCAAGTTGTTATGGTTTTTCATTTGTGAATGTCTTTATGCTTGAAGGAAACTTGGAAACTTATCAGCCTGGGATAGAGCCAAAACAAACTCCACCGTTTTTGTGTATAAATGACTTTCAGGGTTAACAGTACTAGAAAGATGGTCGTCTTGTCACTATGAGCAGACTTTAAAGCTTTAGAGTGAAGATCGAAACTAAGGGGCAGGAAGGAAGTGAATTGACTGAGAGAACGTGATGCCACAAATTGACACACACTGCAAGATCAAGAGCAGACCCTAGTCCTGTGAGGTCGTGTAGTCTTCATTTCCCTGAGTTGGATGAGTGCAAACTGCAATCATGGCCTCAGTAACAGGTCTGTAAAGCTCTGAAGTGTTTGTGTGTGTGTTTGCTCTCTTTTAGTTGAATTTGATCATTTCATTCTTGTGGTGTTTTTTTGTTTGTTTTTTCCCCTCAGTTTAAGTCTGATAAATCTTTAATGCGGGTAGTTTATAGACTTTTCAATCTGTTTTGCTTTTGTTGTTAAGAATCTTAATTCAGATGTTTGAATCTTTCTCTCATCATGTTTCTTAAAATCTCTCTCCCTTCCTCTTTTCATGTTGTGCACTCTCTATTGCATCGCTTTTTTTTTTTTTCATCTATGTAGCACTTCAGAGGCCACCAGCACCAAAAATGTGTAACACAACTCATTTCTTTGTTAAAATGTCTCAAAGAAAAATGGGTCAGCTCTGCACACAAAGCCGGTCTCTCTTCATCTTCTGCCTCTGTTTGTTGCTGCATGATGTGTTGGATTGTCCAGTATGATCAGTATTTTCTTTTTCTCTTTTCTTTTCTTTTATTTTCTCTATTTTTTATTTTTTATTTTTTATTTTTTGCAGTTGGGTTACCGAAGACGCTAGGTGCACTTGGTGCCCTACCAGATAGTGGCATAGAGGGGACAGGCATGCCTCCTACGCCAGGCCGACCCCCACCCCAGAAGAAACGTAAGCCTGGCCGCAAGAAAACCAAACTATCCGGGCCCTGGGGTCAGAAAGGAACACTTGGTTCCCAGACAAGTCAGCCTGGAAAGGAACTGGAATCTATTAAAATCCCCAAAAAACGAGGCCCCAAACCAGGAAGCAAGGTATAAAAGTATTTAGAGTCATCATTATATGAAAAGTAGTCTGTGGTAAAGAGGTCTGTGGTATTGACAAAAATGCTGAATGTGTTATTGTTCTAGTTCCTTGGCAGGTTTAGGACTGCCATGAACAGCTGAAAAGCTTTTGATATTCTCTCATATTCTGTCCAGTGGACAGTTCGCAGCAGTGACAGAAATTAAATTTTCCAATATCTTGTTTGCACATGACGGCGCAAAATGTAGATGGAGGGCAGGAAGCAAAAGTCTACATGGGAAGCACTATCACAAACTCAAAATGCCTATGTTTTGCGTCATTTATGGTTGCTCAAATCGATCAAACCAGGAAACAACAAGGAGCTTTTACCGTTTACCAAAAAGTTGTCGCCTTTAGTGGCGTTTTGTGTCTGCTTATACTGAAATTAATATGGATTACCTTTTTTGTTTTTGACTTGAAGTTAAATATTCACATTTTTCATGGTATCGTTTGCAGGGAAGAGAAGCTATTTTATCGCATTGCATGATCATTTGATGTTTTCACTGAAGTTTTGAAGAATTCCTTTCACAATGTTGATCTGGTTACCGTGAATACAGTGTCACGCCCTGGGCACTCGCTTCTGCTTCAGCCATCATTCGGTAGAAATGTCCAAATAAAAATGTGTTCAACAAGCTGACAGAAGTCTATCCATTTCTTTGTTGGGAAGGTGTAATGTAACTTAAGTTTTATTGTTGTCATAGTAAACATTCACTTTCCCATATGGCCACGGAGGAGAATCAGAGATGGTCACATTCAGCGAGTGAGAGTCATACTCACAAATGTAATGTTACAAAATACAAAACTTTCAAAAACACTCAGCACTGTGATTATTTTATTGAGTTATAGGCAGGAGGATTAACCAGTGACATTATTACTAGATTTGCTATCCGCCGTCTTCCCGTCACCTCCTTAACCTGCTTCTCTTAGTGTTTTTACACATAGAAAAGGCGAAAAAGCATATTACATTGTCCAGTTTTCTCCCTGAACAATGATGTGAGTTCCTATGGCAATTCTCGACACAGCATGAATGACCTACAATGGTGACATTTTTCACAATCACAATAGAAAATCAAAATACTGCCCTAAACTCACTAGCAGAAAGGCAGCGCGATATAATATACATATATATACATTTCTCCTGTAATAGTGACTAAACCAGCACAGTATGGAATCTCCTCCATCTCGTCCATTCAGCTTTTCACTTCCTGCTCTCCATCTGAATTTTGCACATCATCAAAATCACGTGACTGCAAAAAAGCTATAAGTTTAAATAGATGTTTACCTTTGATAGGCAGTTTTACCTTTATAAGGGCTTTTCTAACCTAATTAAATGTCATCTTTTATGTCAATTTCTTACATTTAATCATAAATTTAGTTAGAATAATAAGACACTATAGAGTTAGCAATCAAATCAAATCAGTATCAACAAAATCTGCCTTTGCAATGCAGAAGTGTCATAGAAGTGGCATTTAGATGTATTTACACTGTTTAATGCATTAAAGTGCTATTAAACCATTCAAGCGTGATGGCACAATGTCTGTGAATCTCCTGTCTGTGACAGACACACATGACTCATGCGCACAGAAAGCCACTTCAGACAGCGTGCTGGCCACACTTTTTTAATGGACAAAAACACACAAAATTATGCCAAAATGCCCACTTTGTCGAGTATCCTCATTTTCACCAGTAACAGCATGGGGGGGTAAACACAATGTTTACTGTAAGTTTAAAAGGCCAATGATTGCTAAATATGCTTTATGCGAATGAGATGCAATTCCACTAATGTGTTGACAGTAAACTATCCATTTAGTTTCCATCTGTTTTGCTGGGACAGTGATAAAGTGAAATGTATCTTGTTTAGATTAAAGGATTGAGTTGGTATTATTACAGTTTTCAATGTATGGAATTGCTACCAAAATATTTTAAATGAAAGTTTGAATGTGTTGTATTTTTACGTTGTCTTCTAGCTAAGCTGGGCCAAAAGGACAGCGTGGCTTGAAGGAGCAATTGGAGGTCCTGGTAGACCTATCAGCAAACCCAGAGGCAAACTGCCAGCCAGCTGGGCCCAAAAAGTGCAGCAGAACCCAACAGAACCCATCAAGATTCCAAAAAAGAGAGGCCCCAAACCTGGCAGCAAGGTGCGACTTAGTCTGCTGAATAATCGAAAACTAAGGCAGTGTTATTCATGCAAATTTATCCTGACTGTGCTTATTTCTTTGTATACAGAGAAAGCCCCGATTGGTACCCAATCTTATGCCCACCTCCCCAAGCAGTAGCACTCCAGAGCCAGACACCAGCTCAGTTCCACTGGACAACGCCACCATTCCCAGCGCCGCCCTACAGGCCCCTACAGGTACCGCAAGTGTCTCAAATATTTTAAAGTTTACCATGGTAAAGAAATTTTCGGTCCTTGTAGCATGCTGTCTTTCCTAACAACTTCCTTGTGTCTCAGTATGTGTGTACTTGAATAAGTATGGAAAAGTAGGTCCCCATCTGGATGCACGGCGTATGCAGTCCCTGCCAGATCACTTTGGGCCTGGCCGAGCTTCCTCTGTGCTGCAGCAGTGTGTTCAGGCCTGTGTTGACTGTGCACATAACCAGAGCATAGTCTTCTCCTGCCTCAAACCAGGTCATGGAGGAGAGCTCATATCAGGTAAGCACACACCCACAAACCTAATAGAAATGAACTAAAAGCTAAACTAAAAGTCCTATTTTGACTTCTTGTTAGGGCGGAATGTTTTGGGGACAATTTCTAATTGTGAATTTTCTGATAAAAATTGTGATTGCAATTTAAAATGCAATAAAATAAAGCTCCTGGTTTGCTGCACAATTTGTGATTGTGAATATTTTATTATTTATATTGTTACTAAATAATGTTTTATTTTACAGTACTGAAATTTTTGGGTTCCTTATTTCTTCATTTTCAAATGTTAAATCATCAAGCATTATGTGCTTTCCGAAAAGCACATAAACAACCCAAAATCAGAGCACATGCAGAGATTTCTGAGGAACAGCATTTACTGTGAACCGAGCCGCACTGAAAAAAACCCACAGTGCTGCACTTAACTCTGAAACATGCCGTACATATTTATCTAATAAAATCGCAGCATTTGCATTCGATAAGCACACTAAGCCATATTGCGATTTCAGTTATATTTAAATCCATCTTGCAGCCTTACTTCTTGTTTTTAGTTTAGAGATCATAGACTAATAATAACCACAGAATTTTGCCCATTTGACTTTTACAGCCTACTTTGAACAGCAGCACCACACTCTAACACTGCCGGCAGTGAACAGTGTGACGTATCTGCTGCGTTTCCTGGAGAAACTCTGTCACAACCTGCACTGCGACCCATTGTTCGGCAATCAGCCCGTCCCTCTGGGAGGAGTTCACTATGACAGCCGGACATACACAGGTCAGCGCTCATTCGTGCAAGCATTTCTCTCTTTTGTGCCTTTTTGATCTTACAGTTGTGTAGACATAAAAAGAGGGCCTTGTATATGTTGTAGAGAGGAGAAACTTTGCTGAAAGTCTGAGTTCTGGACCTGCTCGAGGCACTAAGAGATTCCTTCAGCATGACGCCTACCATAGCAATCCTGTACCGCACAAAATAGTTAAAACCCACCGTATCTCCTCAGAAGGTATTTCACACTGTTCCACTGCTAAAACAGCGTTTGCAGTTTTTCTCCATCGCTTTTTGAACATTTTCCAAAACGGTCTTAACATTCTCTAAAGTGCAATTGTCACACAGGTGTTTAGTTTTTCATCATGACACTGACTGCTTTCTATATTCTACACAAGAATGTCTGTTTTGTCTAGCTCTTGTGTGTCACACTGAGCTTTTTAGATACAGATTCAAAAGTCAATACTGTAGTTAATTTTGTTACGTATTTATACAGTGCATTTATTTTTGTTAAAATGTGTTAAATGTAAACATGTAACAGGGTTTCCGCGGGGTCTTAAAAAGTCTTAAAAAGTCTAAAATTCTGAACTTTAAATTTAACCCTTTAAGGTACGCACCATGAAAAAAGCAAAGGAAAATTTATTTCTTTGCATTTTTTATTCAATTATGATAACAATAACAACAATCAATATTTTTTTTTAAATTAGACTCTACAGTATTTTAGATACAGTGCTCTACCAAACGGTTGAGATGTCTGTTCATAGTAAAAGAACAACATTCAGAACAAGTCAATGTTGTGCAGTTTCTTGACCAATAAAAAATCTGATGGCTGCTATTGATGGCTCCAAACACATCAAGTGTGTGTGTGTGTGTGTGTGTGTGTGTGTGTGTGTGTCTCTGTGTCTCTGTGTGTGTGTGTGTGTGTGTGTGTGTGTGTGTGTGTGTGTGTGTGTGTGTGTGTGTGTGTGTTGGTGCAAAACTTCACCCAAGATTTGATTAGTACGGGGCCCCCCAAGTCCCACTTTGTCAAAAAAAAAAATTATAACTATCTCGTGGCCTCAAGATAGCAACTCATGATAGTATCTTGAGGCCACGAGTTACTATCTTGAGGCCACGAGTTACTATCTTGAGGCCACGCCCACGAGATACTATCTTGAGGCCACGAGTTACTATCTTGAGGCCACGAGTTACTATCTTGAGGCCACGAGATAGTATCTTGAGGCCACAGGTTACTATCTTGAGGCCACGAGATAGTATCTTGAGGCCACGAGTTACTATCTTGAGGCCACGAGTTACTATCTTGAGGCCACGAGTTACTATCTTGAGGCCACGAGTTACTATCTTGAGGCCACGAGTTACTATCTTGAGACCACGGGTTACTATCTTGAGGCCACGGGTTACTATCCTGAGGCCACGGGTTACTATCCTGAGGCCACATGTTACTATCTTGAGGCCACGAGTTACTATCTTGAGGCCACGAGTTACTATCTTGAGGCCACGAGTTACTATCTTGAGGCCACGGGTTACTATCTTGAGGCCACGGGTTACTATCTTGAGGCCACGGGTTACTATCTTGAGACCACGGGTTACTATCTTGAGGCCACGGGTTACTATCCTGAGGCCACGGGTTACTATCCTGAGGCCACGGGTTACTATCTTGAGGCCACGAGTTACTATCCTGAGGCCACGAGTTACTATCTTGAGGCCACGGGTTACTATCTTGAGGCCACGAGTTACTATCTTGAGGCCACGAGTTACTATCTTGAGGCCACGAGTTACTATCTTGAGGCCACGAGTTACTATCTTGAGGCCACGAGTTACTATCTTGAGGCCACGAGATACTATCTTGAGGCCACGAGTTACTATCTTGAGGCCACGAGTTACTATCTTGAGGCCACGAGTTACTATCTTGAGGCCACGAGATACTATCTTGAGGCCACGAGTTACTATCTTGAGGCCACGAGTTACTATCTTGAGGACACGGGTTACTATCTTGAGGCCACGGGATACTATCTTGAGGCCACGGGTTACTATCTTGAGACCACGGGTTACTATCTTGAGACCACGGGTTACTATCTTGAGGCCACGGGTTACTATCTTGAGACCACGGGTTACTATCTTGAGACCACGGGTTACTATCTTGAGGCCACGGGTTACTATCCTGAGGCCACGGGTTACTATCTTGAGGCCACGGGTTACTATCTTGAGGCCACGGGTTACTATCTTGAGGCCACGAGTTACTATCTTGAGGCCACGAGTTACTATCTTGAGGCCACGAGTTACTATCTTGAGGCCACGCCCACGAGATACTATCTTGAGGCCACGCCCACGAGATACTATCTTGAGGCCACGAGTTACTATCTTGAGGCCACGAGTTACTATCTTGAGGCCACGAGTTACTATCTTGAGGCCACGAGTTACTATCTTGAGGCCACGAGTTACTATCTTGAGGCCACGAGTTACTATCTTGAGCCCACGAGTTACTATCTTGAGGCCACGAGTTACTATCTTGAGGCCACGAGTTACTATCTTGAGACCACGGGTTACTATCCTGAGGCCACGGGTTACTATCCTGAGGCCACGGGTTACTATCTTGAGGCCACATGTTACTATCTTGAGGCCACGAGTTACTATCTTGAGCCCACGAGTTACTATCTTGAGCCCACGAGATACTATCTTGAGGCCACGAGATACTATCTTGAGGCCACGAGATACTATCTTGAGGCCACGAGATACAATCTTGAGGCCACGAGTTACTATCTTGAGGTCACGAGTTACAATCTTGAGGCCACGAGTTACTATCTTGAGGTCACGAGTTACTATCTTGAGGCCACGAGATACTATCTTGAGGCCACGAGTTACTATCTTGAGGCCACGAGTTACTATCTTGAGGCCACGAGTTACTATCTTGAGGCCACGAGTTACTATCTTGAGGCCACAAGATAGTATCTTGAGCATGTTTTGAAAAAATTATTTGACCCTTATAAGACTTATTTTTGTTTAATTAAGTTACATAATTCTGTTTAACAAGTCCTCTGAAACGATAATATGTCAACGAAATAGTTTTACCTTTAAAAGTCCCGCCTATATGCGTCATCAAAGGATGAGTAAATTTTCGCTGTGTCACGTGCTGTTTGAAGGAACAATGAAAAGGCATGCTGCTCACAGACACAGCGCCATCTAGTGGATTTTTTTTTGCATTGCACAACTACACCAAACAATAGAGATGGCTCATTCAGGTTGAGTTAAGCTTGATGCATTTTTTAATTAAATATAGTGACTTAAAGTGTGGTCTACCAAACGGTTGAGTAGTACCTTAAAAAGTCTTAAAAACGGACAGATTTTCATCCTAGGTCTTAAATTTCATTTAGTTAGGTCTTAAAAAGTGTTTACCCTCGTTCATTTCCACAAACGCTGGCCGCAGAAATTAGAAATTATAAAGTAGCAAAAAAGTTTCGAGTTACAAAGCGGAGCTCTAGCAGGGGTCTCCAACATGTCGCTCGCGTGCTACCAGTCGCTCGTGGCTTCATATGAGCTAGCTCGCCAGAGGCCGTTCACATATCGCGTCTTTTGCGCGCTCAAGTTTGTTCAAATGTAGGCGGGCGGCAAGCGCGCTCATAATTGAAGTGACGCGCTAATTTTTTTACCAGGCGCAACGAGATGAAAAAAAAAATCTAAACTTTTCAGAATGCCACAAACGCACCACAGGTCATGTGACAGGAACCAACCAATCACCCCTTTCCATAACAACATTAAAAGCTCAGTCAACATGAAGGATGGGGGTGCACCCAAACACTACTAATAAATATAAGCTAATGTATAAATGTCAGTAATTTATCTTTTTTGACTCATTCTTTTTATATAAAAAAGATTTAAAGGCTGAAATATGAGGTTTATCTTTGTATAAAACCTTTTTTGTCAAAACTTTATTTGAACTTATTTGAACTTGTACTTGTACATGTTAGTAGATAATGTAGATAATGGTATTTTAATGTTTACGTAAACAAAAAGTGCATATTGATGCTAATCAATTTGTTATTTACTGTTTTTCGACATAAAACTTGTTGAATTGACTTCATTCTGTAGTATTAGTACTTTTTGAACAGGATTCTGTGATAACCATGATAATTTTGGTCATTTTAATCATCTCGTCATTTCCTCTCTAGTTATGATCAACTATGATCAACTAAAATCAACAATAATTGTGTTTTTACAGTATAATATGCAAAAGTACAATTTTCTATTAAAAAAAATCTACCTCTCCCTCTCTCTCACACACACATCAGATAATCCTAGATAGATAGAAAGATAGATAGATAGATAGATAGATAGATAGATACTCTAATGATCCCGAGGTAACTATCTATCTAACTTGGATAATGCGTCGTGTAGGTCTTAAATTTCAATCTTTATGTCTTAAAAAGGTCTTAAATTTGACTTATTGAAACCTGCAGAAACCCTGTGTAAACTTACAGTTGCTTGTTCATTTTTACACACTTTTATGTCTTGTCCTAACACCACCACCACCATACATTCTTACATATCTTCCTATTGCTCCTCCACAACAAGCAACTGTGAATTTTTCAGTTTACATGTAACACATTTCTACAAAAAATAAATGCACTGTATACAGTACTGCTGTAGCTGCTGCTGTTTAGGGTTGTGACATTCCTCCCATGTTCAAAAATGGTAGTGATTGTGCTGGGCAAACTCCATATATATATATATATATATATATATATGATTCCAAACTTGATTGCGTGATTGGTAAGTTTGTGATTCCTGTTTCATTAAAATGGCTGGCCATTTGCCAATTTAACAGATATGACAAACATTCCATGTCAGATTTTGATAATTGAATTTATAATTTTGCATGTGATGTCTCATATGATGAAAGAATGTTTAGAAGTTGAAGAGTTTGACAGTTTTACTGAGAATCAACTTGCAAATAGTAGACAATCATACTTACTCTTTTGCGAACACATGCCAAAACATGCCCCGAAGTTCAAATCTGATGTGAACAAGAAACCTTATTGTTCAGAGATTTGAAATTATTTTATCAGAGAAAAAATTCTGATTTGAGAATTGATCCAAAGTGATCAAGAAAAACTGTATCAGTAAACTCTATATGTGTTATGGCCTTTTCTAAGTGTTAAATGGTGTGTGTTTGTGCATTTTTGCGCTTGATCAGAACCCTTCCTGATAGAGAATGGGGTTGGTGGCTCGGAGGTCTTGGAGAAAACACATTTGTCTCCCGGACATGGCTTGTCAGTGCGTCCCCTCTCTCAGAATAGCAGCTCACCGGGGAAACTACATCGTCTGGGCTCAACAGGTACACAAACTAGCCCACCGTTGAAGATCATGTGCATGGACTTAAATCTAATTTAAACATGGAAAGTTTTATTTCTGCACTATTTCTAGGTTACTAATCAAATGTAAGCAGATCTGAGACACTGACTCCTCTGTACAAAAAGTCTGACTTTCTGGATGGTTTAGGTAGTTCATACAGCTTGAGTGCTGCTGTTAGCAAAAGTAGGACAAGTATTAATATTTCAATCCAGTCGTGGTTTCAGACTTTTGGACCCCACTGTAAACCTTATTCGGGAATGCAATTATGTGAACAAATTATGGACTTCAAAATCTCAGAAGATCTTGATTTTTCACTGATTTGTCTTCTGACTGCTGCCCAGGTTCCGAACGCTTTCTGAGCTCGAGAGAAAGCCCGCGACCCAGTGGACAGGACCCCAACCTGTGGACGGTGGAGGACGTCATGCAGTTCATCAGAGACATCGACCCTCAGCTCGGACCACACGCAGACCTCTTTCGCAAACATGTAAGTGAAGCAAGTCTTGAATTCAGTTTGATCAAATTCAGTGGTATATCACATCTTTATCATTTTAAGAGGTTTTACATTTTTGGACAGAAAAACAAGAATCACTGTACAGCCTAATGAAATTTGGCCAATATATAAAAGCCGATAAATAATGTATTATTTCCTTCAGCTGAGACACTTCAGATGACTGTTCACCATGATGGTTTTGAATAGCTTGAAATATGATTGGAGTCACTTTGAAAAGGAAAATACAGTTAAGTGACACATGTGCAGCACAAGTCTGTTATATAGGTTACATAAAATTATAATGAGAACATTAGTGTAAAAGAAGGTTTTGAATTCTTTGCGTGTCCGTGTTTTGCGCGTTGTTAAGGGCACAGTTTATTGGCACATTGACATTTATAACTATGATTGGGACTTATTACATAACATTATAAAGAGAACGGTATTGTACAAAACATTGTGAATTCTTTGGGTTTAGTTGCCGTGTTTCAGCGCGTTGTGATAGGAAGAGTGCATCCACAACAGGAGTTGCACATTCTGACTAGCACGTAACTTAGCTTAAGTTAACTTGTGCTTTTGTGTCGTTTTGTGCAGATTTAAGTTGTGATATTATGTTTATGTTGTATAAATATGATTATTCTCATATATGATGCGTTTCGTTGAGTTAATTAACCCTCTAACAAAGCGCTTCAGTTTACCGTTCTTCAGCTTCAGCGCACAGCTCAAACAGCAGTGATTTTATTTGAAAAAGTAATATTAATTTTAGATGTTTCTTTTTCAAAAACATGAATGCATTATTAATAATAATAACTAGCACTTTTATTTTTCTCGTATTATTTTCATAAACAATATGGTTTAATTCAAATAATTTCATTATTGTCCGTGCAGAGGCTATTCCATTTTATTTAACCATAGCATTCTTTATATGCAAGAAATGTTTGTCCAGTGACTTATTTGCATTATTTAGGCATTGTATTATTTATTTGTAAGGCAATAGATTATTATTTTTTTGATAAAGAAAGTTGGCCATTATAGGAGTGTAAAATTAATTTTAAAACTGGTTCAAACAAGGCTACTGTACTGTATATGTTTGATTTATGTAGAAGTGCTTGGCTTGTAAGTCATGGCTTTTAATGGTGAGACTTTTTTTATAAACAGGCTCTCAAAGATTATATAAAAATTTGGATTTAGATTGAATAAAACATGCCTTAAGTATTTTAAACTTGTTTTACTGGTAAGCAGTATTAAGTCCTCATTAAATGTGTGCCCCAGCCTTTTTAATTAAGTAAAATAATTTAATATAAATTATTTATTTTTACATTTTATAGGTTTGTAATTTATTATTATTTTTTGTTCAGTTCTCAAAAAAGGTCTTAAAATATCTAAGTATGATTTTAAAAACTCTGCAGAAACCTTGGAATAAAGAGATAACATGAAGTGCTGTCTCTTTTCTTTAGTTTTAGTTTTTACCTCCTATGATGCCATTTTTAGACAGTTGAAGACTCGCAGTCTCAAGCTTGAGTCTTAAAATCTGCGCACACTGACATTTTTTCCAGTTTCAGTCATTTCACCATCCAAAACACATTTCAGGGATCGTAAAAGATTTAAACCGTTGAAGGGATGCCGTCTTGTGTTGGTTTGATGTAGCATGCTGATCGATTTGATCATTTTACGATGAATCTTAGCCTCTGACAAAGTTCTGACAGTGTCACAATAAAACATTTTGACAATACGTAACATTTTTATTGTAGATAGAAGTCACCTTTATTTATATAGCGCTTTTTACAATACAGATTGTATCAAAGCAGCTTCACAGTGAAAACATGAAAATAATACAACAAAGTTTGTTTCTAGAAGAAAATTGCGTCATCCTCCACCTTAAGTAAGGCAAATCAATAATACTGTTGAATATTAAATGTCCCCAACTAAGCAAGCCAAAAGCCAAGGCAACAGTGGACTTTGTGTCCGATATCCTTTACACATGAACGATATTCTTAATGTTTGTGCAATAAAATGCTAAACATCGTCTTGTCTGGGTGATACTCTTCTGTTACAGGAAATTGATGGCAAAGCTCTCCTCCTCCTCCGCAGTGACGTCATGATGAAATACATGGGGCTGAAGTTGGGTCCCGCTCTTAAACTCACCTTCCACATTGACAGACTGAAACAGGGTCGTTGACCTTAATGGCACTTGAACGGTTTTCTTTCTGATCCTCAACCCTTTACCCCTTCCAAGCACATTTCAAGATGCACTGCATGCTGGGATCCTTGCGTCCCCCAGTATTGTTGCAGGTGTCGGCAAGCTTTCGAGCTCCGCCCATCTCTTTTCCATCCCCTTTGTTCGATACTCCCTTTCTCCTGGTTTAAATGCATTCTGTTATGAATTATAGCACTGTCATGACGTTTTTTTGACGGATATCCTCACGGTTGTTCTCACGTTACATTCACGGTTGTTTTTGTACCGTTCCAGAACATTTCACATGTTTAGACTTGACTGAAGCAGTGAAGTGGACAGTATACAGGCCATTTTTAGGCCTTGATTTTTATGAAATACGTTTAATTGTATATTGTTTCACCCTACATCAAATAGGGTGTTTTGTATGGCTTTTTTTATACAAGACTGATATCTTCAACTAACTCCAGATAAACACTAGATCCCCAATCATGCCAGGGATCCGTCCGGACTGACACCTCAGAACCCATTACTGAACCTCCATACTTTATACACAGCACATTTAGGAATTAAGATGCGGTCACACTAGACTTTTGAGCATGTCAAATTACTTCAGAACAAATATGGGCAACATTAAATGATGTCACTCTCTCTATGTCATCTGTTTGAATCAATTGTAAATGACAGATAACAAAACATTAATTTTGTCACTCTCTCTATGTCATCTGTTTGAATCAATTGTAAATGACAGATAACAAAACATTAAATTTGTTATATTATCTAGTCCACTTTGCGGGAACCCTGCAAGCTGTACAGCTTTGAAGTCTCTATTCTTTCCGTTGCATTGAGCCAAAAGGTCAATCTGTGACATTTAGATACGTTAGTTAAATGTGTTTTTGCTATACCAATTGTCGGTTAAAAACAAAGCGCAAGAGTTCTTAGCATGTCCTTGCATTCATGCGTTCAGATGCGTATGAAAGGAAGTCTAGTGTGACTGCACCTTTACTGCTATTATACACTCTGCTTGTATTTTATATTGTGTGGATGTTTACATTGTCTTTCTTGTACTTTTTATACAATATGGTAGAGTGCATATGTTGACAGCGTTATTCTCCGTAAGTTGAAATAAAAATACGGAGCTTTTCCTCAGTTTCTTTTGTCTTTTTTGCCTCGGATCTCAGAGTAATGATGTGTGGTTAGTTTCTATGGAGTGCATACTATGTTTATATTATATTTTGTGGGACACTGTACAAATTAATTCTGTGACACGTATACATAACCTAAAAGGAACTTTGCATGAAAAGTTGCTAGTTCACACATTGCATATCTTAACCCAAAAGAAAAGTGGCTTTATTAGAACCTTACACTTTTCTGTTTGTTTGCTCAAAAAGAACAAAAACTTAATTGTTTAAGAGTTTGTTGAAAGTGCTGTGTACTGTATATGTGGAAAGTGTCATGTATGATGCTGGTTCAACACCTTTATCAACCACAGGGGGGCAGAACAGCTCTTTTCTGTTTCTTTTGTTCTATTTTTAAGCATTCTGGCTGAAGAGCATATAGACCTGAGTCTCCAATTGGAACAATTTTAGAAAGATACTATTTCTGTTCTTAAACAGTCTTAAAGAGATTTAATATAAAATATACAATGTTTTGTTTCAACCATGTGAACGTCATGTTTAGTCAGTAAAGTCCTAATATAGCAAACCAAAATTAAAGCAATAGTTGTCAAGAATTACTCCATTTCTTAGTACCACAGCACATACTGAAAGTGCTTGTGGCGGTTTTCACTGACAGACATGGGTGCACTATACGTGCCGAGTGGAGGGGATGTCACATACTGTAAATCTTACCACAATATCAAAAAAACAGGAAGGCGCCTTTCAGGGTGCAATACGTTGACCAAATCCCTCAGTCAAAATCGGCATGTGTGCACAGTACAATACGCGAATAACAGAGTCGTGACTTACAAATCCCTCTGTAGTTTGTAGTGTGGAAACCCCCTCTCTATCATACTGGCTGTACCAACATGCTTAGAAACATTTTTGAGTTTCAGTGTGCTGTCTGCGTGATTACAACCGGTCCAGATTTTAGTCATACCTTATGTGTTTGCATCATATCTTCAAAACTATGTGTACTTTGATTAAATGTGCTGGAGTGTTCTGTGCCCTCAAAAAAAAAAAACACACACAAAAAAACAGTTTTTTCTCAGGCTGTGCTATCTAGATGTCATTAAGGTCTTATTTCAATGAATATATTATGGAGAAATGGAGTTTAACTGTAAGCAAACACCCACCTTGTCATTAATCATTAAGTGTTTTACATGGTCTACTTTCAAAACTGATTTCATATATCATCAATATCTTAAAAAAAGAATATTCCATGTTCATGACTCTCTGATACTAGCATGTTGCTAGCTGCGCCATTCTATTAAGCAATACAAAATTTACTGAAATATTAATTTAAATTTAATTTGTTATCAGTACTAAATTAATTGTAATCTACATTTCTCTCACCTCATCCACCATTTCACTGCATTCTGGGATTGCTTTCTTTGTGAAGGATCCATGTGAGATATCTGGAAAGCAGCACAATTAGCCTTTGCGTCTAAGATGCTTTAAAATCCACCTTACTAGGTTTTTGAACAGATCAATGTTTAAATGTGGAAAGGGTGTGATTTCTATGCCATTCACGCCCTGTACTTTTTCCAAACAGGTTTCCTGAACACTCCCCATTCTTCATTGGTCGGACAAAACAGGTAGCCCTGACCCAAACTCACACCATTGGTTGAGCCACTGTTGCTATGTTGGGCTGGTCAGAGAATTTCCATTTGATTTCAACTTCCATAACCAAAAAATTGCACTTTATGCAATACATTCTTGTAGCTATACTTTGGAAATGGTATGAATTGTAATGTTTATCTCATAGACTTTCATTGAAAGTGCTTGACTGCAAATATGTTTGTTTTTTAATCAAGCCTACGGACAAGTTGAAATTCTTTTCTGTGGTATCTTAATTTGTATTGAATCCAATACATTCCATGAACATCTCATATCAACTCCACGAAGGATCGCCAAGATGTGTCAAGAAACATGCAATTCAAACTGATTTTCAGTGTTTGCGGTCACAGCAAGTATATTTAGAATTCAAGAGCATCCAGCAAACTCACTGGTATTCAATCGGAAGAGCAGACAGGTGCTCTCTCAGCCAGACATGCAACAAATATAAAAATGTGTCTGTCAGACTCCTAGAATATTCTGAATGCTTAGAGCGCCGACACACTGTTGTGTGCCAGAGGGTGCTGGGTTAGTTTCTACCATCTGTGATATGGGTTTTGACCACTTCCAGCCCCCTCTCTGTTTTTACAGCTTTATAGCTTGCCTAGTGCTGTTCCGCATCTTAGAGACCATGTTGCTCACTGATGTTTCGGAAATGTTGTTTGATCGTACGTCATTTGTCAGCATGATAGTAATCTCTAGCGGGCAATATCAAAACCCACATGGCCTTCTCAGTCTGCTCCTTCTCGACCTGCCAAAACAGTGTGCTTGTGATTCTGCCACAGTGCTCTGGAAACATTCGGAGCACACACTTTGATGACCTCACCTGGATAGCTCGTGTTCAGTGGTGTCCATCTGCCCATTGGTCGTTTATGTTAAAGCCTGATGGTCTCAGAGCTGGGGGATATCGGTAGAACTCGCCGATAAGATTAACACACAAGAGCTTAAAGCCACACCTACATACACACACATGCATGCACAACACTGAACAAACAACAAACAGTGCCACTCCTACATCAGCTTGTTGAAGCTGGCCTGGCTGAGAGGTACGCTTCACACAGGAAAATGAATAATTTACACAGTGCCCTTAACTTCAAAAGCCCAAGGCAATAAACAGTGGAAGGGGAGGGGAACGATGGGTGCAAAGAGGAGAGAAATCTCCAGCGATTTTAGCTGTCAAACACTCTCGGTGCCACGGCCTGCCTAAACATGTGTGGCATCATCATTTGCACATGTATAATTAAGATATTAATATGTGTAAAGACCTGTGATGGATCAGATCATAAAGGTGGTTATGGTAGCTCTCTACGTAACTAGGTCTAGCTGAGGCTTATCCAGCTTCATCAAATGAGGACTGCTAGATGGCAGTCAGGCGAAACAAGAGCAGGAAGTGTGGTCCATCACAATCAATTTCTTGCATACGTTCACACATGAATGGCACGTGTGTGTGTGTGGGGGGGGGGGGGGGTAAAACCAATTGAACTACGAAAAACATGTTATTATTTGAAAGACAGTCAGTTGACAGAAGAGAAAACATGTTGATGCGTGTCCCACCCATCTCTCTTTTCCTGTATTTCTCTTTGTGATATGGTGATCTGAAGCTAATAGGCTCATTAGATCACATGCATATAAATAATCTGAAAGGTTTTTGCAGCCTGGTGCTATAAAATAGTCTTTTAAAGTTCTGTGGTTCTTTAGAAAGCCTGTTTCAGATAACACGAGGCCTTCACTTTTCTCTTCTGTGGGACACAAAAGAAGATATTTTGATAATTAAAAACCAAATCTGTTTACATTCTTCATATCTTCTGGAAGGAAGAATAGGCCTTCAGTTGTACAGGAGGGTGAGTACCAAATGATGACAGAATTTTGGGTGAACTATATTTACATTTAATCATTTAGCAGCCGCTTTTATCTAACGCAACTTGAACTATCCATTTAAGGTCCTATATAGCACTTTCAAAGCATGGTTCTTTATGGAACCTTATAAAAAGGGTTCTATTTAGCACCAAAAGGCTTCTGCTATTGTTACAAGCAGAAGAACCCCATTTGATACTGTTTAGAACCATTTTTCTTAAGAGTGTAACTTTTAGTATGAATATGTTGGCCTTAAAGTTGTGAATAAGCTGGTGTGTTCCAAAACAATGACAAAATTCACATTTAGGAGATATAAGCATTTAAAACGTACAGATTCTCACTTCCGCTAAAATGGATCACATATTTTTATGACATCACCGCGGACTTCAGCTTCTTATCACATCTTCTGTCCAATCAAATGCTCTCTAGAATCTAAAGCGTCCCGCTCCCTATGCTATAAATACCACCTGGTCAAAGCAAGCGTTGACATGTCACGGAGCAATATGGGTTGGAGATGTGTGTTTGGTTGCTCAAACGCTTGAGTTTTATTCAATTTTCCAACTGTATGTTGGTTAAGAATGAAATGGCTACAATTTATTCACACCTCTTCTATTACTGAATCCAACGTATCATCAGCATTCAGATTCGCTTCCATGGTGCTGTCAAGTTCGACTTGCAGTCTGTGAGGTAAACTAAGGCCGTGTGTCCACCAAAGCATTTTTTCACGCGGCTGGCTTATTTTGCCAATTGTTTTCAATAGGAGCGCCGCGTTTTTTAAACGCCATGAGCGTAACGAGGCACTGAGCCTTTTTTTCACGCTGAAGCGCTGAGTGCTCAGTGTTTTTTACCAGTCACCGAGAGTTGAAGAATGTTCAACTTTGGGTAAAACGCAGCGCTCATCATTGTAACTTTTTATCCAACCATCCAATCACAGTGGAGGAGAGGCGGGACTAATACCACACCAACCAACCGCCACATACAATGTCAACAGATGACAACAACAAAATAACTGAAAACAAGAGCCAGAGAAAATACGTTACATTGTATCGACATTTTAATTTAGAATCAACACAGAAACAAAATATGTGTGAAATAAGATACTAGTAACACTTTCGCGGATATTCCGTATTATAACAAGCAAAGCGTCTCAACTGAAAAAAATGCTGTGCTGCCAAAACGCTCTCAAGCGCCCTAGCTAAGTGTTTTCAGCAGAGCGCCTGTCATTTTCAGCTGGCTAAAACACACGGCCTAAATGCTATTGGCTATTTGAAAAGGGGGTGGAGCCATTCAATATGTCCCGCCTTAGCTTCCCGTTTCAGAGGAAATTACGTCAACGCATCATACAAAGCTGTGCGTACCAAGGCACTTCAGTGGGCCTTTAAGGAAGTGTGTTATAAGCGATAACGGCAAGTGGAACCGCAAAGGATAAATTTGTGCATATGAATCCCATGCCACGTCAAAGAAGATATTCAAAATAAAAGTTCTAAACTTCAACTAACTAGTTCGTTGGTGGGCATAACTTGTATTTAGATGTCTTCCAAGGCTTTACACGCAAATACGAACACAAACACAATTACCGTAATTAACTACTCATTAACTGACCTGCAATGCGTTGTATAGCGTAATTTCTTCAATTACTGTTTAATGTAACCATTAGGCTGCTCTTGCTGTGCTGTCAGATGTTTTTTGGAGATATTTTAATAAAATGTCTCACTATATTTTTTCTTGGAACAACATATCATAGAAAAATAATTGAATTAGTAAACACCTTAGCCACAGACTGTTGTCAGGAAAGCCCTGTGTAAGAAAGAGAGATTGCTGACTCTGTGACATGCTGTAAGAGGGGGTGGTCTTCAGGATCCCTCATGGCTACTGGGTAAAACCCTAAAGAATTTCCCACACTACCAATCTCAATTTCAGTAAGTGTTTTTTATTTCATTTTAAACAAGACATTTCTTGTTTTACGACCTTGTCATTTGCTTATTCTAGTGAATCTGAGGTTGTTCAGAGAGCTCACTCAGAAAGAACAGTAGGTGTGTGTTCATGTGTGTGTTTAGAGATTATTGTGGGTGGCCTCAGAGAGAGAGAGAGAGAGAGAGAGAGAGAGAGAGAGAGAGAGAGAGAGAGAGAGAGAGAGAGAGAGAGAGAGAGAGAGAGAGACAGCAAAAAACAGTCAACAGTAAATGTCTCCTGTCACACCCTGCTTAGCGTATGTCTAGTCTGGTTTCTCAGAGGTGGATTTACACCAAGTGTTTGACAAAATATGATGGCGTAATACTAAAAGGCTTTAGCATTCCAAATATTCTTCAAAAAATTATAAGTTAATTATGATAAATTGCTGTTCTGTCGCGTTTTTCTCTGTGCAAAATAATCCGCTAAGAACTGAAAGTAATAATCGGTCACACCCAGTTCCTAACAGACGGATCAGTGGTGCCATCTTGGGCCTGGCCGAGGAGGACGCCCAGAGATTTTGCTATACGGTTCTCTTTCACACAATAGTTGCATGTTCCATTCCCTAAAAAAGTAGCCACGCACACCTTCCCTCTCCCTCTTGTGCTCATACACCTATATTTATCTTTTTAAATGGTAAAGTTCATGAAGACAGCTGAATTCCCCAGAGAAGAGGTGAGATTACAGAAACATCTTTGAACTGAAAACCCCCACCGTTCAAAAGCATGCAGTGGAGTTTCTTTTGAACTGTATCTGTCTATAAATTTTGGATTAAATGTCACTTGGCACATGTCACCCTTACAACTTGTTTACATTGTACTCATGTACAGTACAAGCATCAAAACAGGCCAGTCTACGAAACAGGTGCCCGTTTTAAGTGTTTCAAAAAGGCCTTAAACATTCCGACATTTAAGTCTTAAATAAAATAAAAGAGAAACAATAAATATTAAAATATGTGCAGTACCATTCAAACGTTTAGGGTCAGCTTTCTTTGTCTTTGAAAGAAGTCTGTTATGCAGATCTAAAGGCTCAATCAGTGATGACATCCTGAATGAGAATCTGTACTTTTTCAGTCTGAACACACTATGGTTAATCCACAAGCACAACATTAGGCATCTAATTTTGCTGCTTACTGGTCCAGGACTATAAGCACAATGGATTCACATCAAGATCATCTAAAGGAAAGACCATCTAAGGAAAAGGGCAACTCAAGAACAAGCCAGAGACTAAAAAACTGTGTAGTTTTTGAAAATAAACAGGGTGGAGCCAACACTGAAGCACTCCAATGGTGTCTGTTAGTTCATTCTTTGCCCAATACAAGTGCTACTACCAAATAACCTCAATTGACTTTCTTCGAGCCCTTCCTCCGCCGAGGAGGAACAGGAAGTGACAGTGGAGCGTTAACGGCTTGTCACTGCAATCTTCACCCTTCCCCCCCACCCGAACCCCCTCACCACAGCATGTCCGTAAATGGACAACATTTTGCCCTCCGTTCCCAGGACAAAATGCACAGACCCAGGGTTCACACAAAGCCTTGTAATGTCAAGGTAAGCACAGATTAACCTGGACAGTTTCCACTACCTCCCCCATACACACCTTTACATCTGAAAGTAGGTAAAAAGTTCTTGCTTTAAAAGCAGACCGATAAAAGACCTAATAAAGCATACACACAAATGGACATAGTAGCTATTCGAGTGCAGTTCAACCACTTGAAGCATGAAACTAGTGTTGTTTTAAACCAAAAAAGGTTGGTAAGTGGAACCTGTGGTGCACCAACGATTCTTAGAACTATCGCCAACCTAGACAAACAGCTCACAGAGTCATAGTCACGGTTTCTCTCACTTTTGCACATTTCAGTTTTAACAGTTAAAGGGATAGTTAACTCACCTTCAGTCGTTTACAAACCTTAATAACTTTCAGAATCACAAGACAGTTTGAAGGATGTTTTTGTCCTTACAATGAAATTCAATGGGGTCCAAAACAACATTGGACCCTATTGACTTGAGATGGAAAAACCCCCTATCAGACATTCTCAAAATATCTTTTCTTCCACTAAAGAAATGCATAAAGTTTTAGAACAATGAACCCTTTAATGATATCAGTACATAACTAGCAGAGGAACTGCTTTAAAATTAGAAAAGATCTTAGATTAAACAATAAAAATGTAACATGTTAAACCAGATGAAGCTAATCCAAGTTCTATATTCTGTAACTTTTCCCATTTCCTTAGAATCCTTCACTCGCCCCTTTTCAATTTCCACAAATAAGATAAGAGATTGATGAAAAATTAGGCCAGAGTTAAAACATGGCCATCTTTATTACAAGTCACACATAGGTTTGAGCCCTCATGGACTGTTAGGGGTGGGGTGGGAGACAAATAAATAAAAGCAACTTGATTTAAGGCAATTCTAAAGCTTAGACAGACCATTGTATCAAGACAGGCATTAACCACTATTGTAAACAAGCTGTGGTTTGGGTTTACTGAAACTTTACCGTCCAACAAAACATTAGTCTTACAGTTTGAGTCAGATTGACAAAGTTCTGGGTCTAAATTATCATAAACAATTCAGCAATCCCATTCTGGAAGTTTCCATAAACCACAGGCTCTTAATGTCATGGCTGTTCTTTTGTTCTATGTTAATACATCTGATAAGCAATAAATAAATACATTTTTAAATGTAAAACTGCATTGAAGACAAATAAGGTTTGAGTGTCTTTACATTGCACCAAGTTCACAGTTCTGAAGCGTTGTTACATTCATCCACGGAACGCTGCCCAGCATTCCAGCCAGAAACAGAACTGTAGTCCTGAAAGGAGCTTTACCACCCGTTTCTGTGGACAAAGCGCCATCTGATCACCTCTTGTCTTGGGGATGGCAGTCACACAAAAAAAAAAACAAAAAAAAAAAATCATCAAAAGAGCAACTTTCTCTCGCCTCCAAGCGTCCATACGGTCCGGTCTCAGCAGCTAACAGTGCTTGGCTGTTGTTTGCTCACAAAGTCTGAGATAAAGTCAAACTCGTTCTGTCCCAGGAAGAGTTCGGGGAGTTCCTGCACCCTGTCCAATCCTAGCTCCATAACCAGCGATGTCAAAACCTCTTCATCGATCAAATCTGCGTCCATGCCGTTGAGACTGAGAGCCGGGCCAGCCACATGCTGCATGTTGCTCAGCTGGGCCTGACCCATGCGGAACTGTGCCACACTCCCCATGTGGTTGCCGTTCATGTGTCCCAGTGGGTGTCCATGATACTGCGTGTTGAGTTTCTGAAGGTGCATGCTGGCCATGAGCTGTTGGGAAGTGAGACCCCCGGTCATGTACTGTTGTTGTTGTTGCTGCTGCTGCTGCTGTGGTGGAGGCTGTTGCTGCTGCGCCTGGTGCATGTGGTGGTGCTGTGGTTGATGCTGCTGATGCTGCTGTTGTTGATGCTGCTGCTGAACATGATGCTGCTGCTGCCCCTGGTTGTTGTACATCATGTTCGACTGCATTTGGTGGTGACCCATCTGTCCATTCATAGGCCCCACCATGTTGGCCCTCTGGCGCATGGCGGCCTCCATGTTTCCCTGAGGCCCCGCTCCATAGTGCATCATCTGTCCGTTGGGCATGGCTCTCAAGCCGGGCTGGGGTGCGTGCTGCTGAGGGCCTGCCTGCAGGCCTCCATTCATGCCCATCCGGTAGCCATGCAGACCCCCATTTCCCTGGCCGTGGTTCATGGGCATCATCATGTGCTCTGCCATAGAGTTTCCTTTTATTAAAACAGATGAGATTAGACTTAGAATTGAACTGGTGACAACAGAAAGAAGTAATTTTACGCTCAGCCAAATCATTACAAATTAATATATGTATGCAGTTTAATTAGCCACATAATTGTTAACATTCAGCCTCTTATTGGACAGGTAGGAGAGGTGTTTGACTTTTTTTAACCCTCCAGCCCACCTGACTACCCACTCAACACACTACAACCTCTTAAGATCCAATGGTGCACGTCCAAACAACACTTTTGAAATTGACTGGGGTATTATTCTCCGTTCTAAACCGTCCACACACATAGCCTTATCTATTGCCATCTAAATGAATGCTAAGTATTTTTTAAACACTGGATCTAAACAATGAGGATAACGGAAAATGCATTTCAATAAAACCATTAGTTTTGTTTGAAGAAGAAAAAAATAAACGCCCCATTCTATATTACAACCCTGTACTTTACACAAAGAAAAATCAAATAAAGCAAAGCATAAATCCAAAGAAAGTCACCGTGCAGTCAAGCAAACAATGGATCTGCCACCCTGAGCTCTAAAGCATTGGCGGCGTCTCAAAATCTAGCGAGCTGCCTACCTAGATAGCATTTTGGGCACCACGGTCGCGTGCAAACGCTGCACGCGCTTTTGACGACTAAAATGCTTTCTAGATAGGCAGCATGTGTTTTGAGACACAGTCCGTGAGTTTCTCAAGCGTTTTGAATCTCTTACCCCGTGTTCTATGATCAGTGACTCCGCCGCGACAGGACAATTGAGCTTTATCTGTTAAAAAGCCTCTGAAGATTTATACTTTATATTCCACAAGGTGAAGCTTCATACTCCAACGGACCTACATACAAAAGAACGCTGCTCACTATCTTCAAACGAGTGTGTGTTTTCTGGGTCAACTCCACGGGCTTATATACATGAGAAAAGCGAAGAGGTGGAGCTATCGTTCACTCTCTATCCTTTGTTGCCATTGGCCCTGCTGCTTAATATCAGTGTGCAAAGAAACCCCTAGCGGTTTCTGTCAAACACTGGCCAATTTCTGTCCACAGATTTGGGTTGTTTTTCTGTTTCTGATTTAAAGTGAAGAGGAAATCCCTTCAGAAGAAGTTGATCTGTGTGATGTTAAGTAAAGCTAGAGAGAGGGGACTTGAGGTAGATAGATAGATAAATAGATAGATAGATAGATAGATAGATAGATAGATAGATAGATAGATAGATAGATAGATAGATAGATAGATAGATAGATAGATAGATAGATAGATAGATAGATAGATAGATAGATAGATAGATAGATAGATAGATAGATAGATAGATAGATAGATAGAATCTTGAAGCTGAATATATACACACTCACATATATGAGTGTGTGTGTGTGTGTGTGTGTGTGTATGTATTTTATGTATATTATGTACATAATGTTGCAATGCAATTAAAGCCTCTTGCATCTGAATCTAGATAAACATATCTGGCATGCAAACATGAGTTTTGGACTAATAATCTTATTGTTTATCTGTAAAAGTCCTTACATGTTGTTCTCCAGATCTGTTTTTGTTATGGTCGGTGTGAGTGCTTATACATTAGCGTGAGTGTGTGTGATCTGGCGGCTCTGTGGCAGTCCATGTGACCCAGCGCTCTGCTGTGCCGTGTGCTGGGTGAGAGAGAGGGGAGGGGAAAGGAATGCTGGTGCTATTCTGGGCCACCGGCTGAAGTGGTGGTGGTGGTGAGCATGCAGGCCTGGGCTGCATGTGTAATTTATTGGAAGTTGCAGATCACAAGGTTAATGGTGGGATCGCTTCCTACCTGTTCGGTTCTGAGGATCTTAATGAAGACACTGTAATGTAGCAAGACCCAAACTAGGCCCTGGTCACTTGCTCCAAACACAACAACACTGGGCTTGTCTGTTTGGGAGAACAGGGAATCAACATCCTCTGTTTGGTCACAATAGCTCTCTGTTTACCCAGAGGTCAACACTGGTCAGAGCAGAACCTCACACCTCTAAAGAGCATTATCTCTTGACAAATTAACATCTCAATTCCAGTGTCTTTGTTTCGTGTTATTGCCAAGATCATGGGTGTAATTTGTATGATAATCTGTTAGCACCTTCAACAGCTTGCTGCACTTCTAAAGTGTTAAAGACACATTTTGTGGTGTTAGGAGGTATGTGACAGAAGTCACATCAGTTTTACATCATAGCTCAAGACAAGTAATCTTGATAAGAATAATATATATTTTTTTTAACCTAGCCCAACTAAAATATTCAGTTTGTACAGAACTGAGCAAGATTATCTATAGCTAGACCAGCTAGTTCTTCATTGTTCATTCCATGTTTATCTGGAAATGAAAGGTCATCTTGAAGCAGAGCTGAAAACTGTGTTTATAGTATATTGGGCTTGCTCATGATTATAATACTAGTCATGTGATTATGGATCATCTGACATCACCATATCCAAACTCCTTGAAGAATACTGCTTTGTATCGAGCTTCTGCAACCTGAAGCATAAAGTACATAGCCTACCTTTTCAAACAGTTACTAAATAGAAATACTCAATTATTTGCTCTATATATTATTTATTTCATTTTTTTCTTGTAGTTTTATATTGATTGTTTTGGTCCTTGGTATTTTAATCATTCATTTTTAGCTGACATGTCCATGAGCTTTAAAAAAAAAAAGTTAAAATAGGTATTTCAAGTTTCCCACCATGCTTTTCCTTCACTCATTTTATATGGTCCTGTATTGCGACAAATGCAGTGCTGGGGGAAACATGTTACAAGTAATGTGAGTTACGTAATCAGATTACTTTTTCCAGTTAACTAATAAAATAACACATTACTTTTAAATTGATTACAAAATATCTGAGTTACTTTTTGAAATAAGTAACGCAAGTTACTTAGTTTTCCCATTTATTGTCTGCCAGCTCTCCTGTCCCCATATTGAGAGAAAGTTCAGACGTTGTGTACGCTGTGTGAACATGATGGTTTATAGACTAAATGTGAGCATGCATTTACTCATCTCATTTCCACAAAACCAGATTCAGTGTTCCTCAAAATGAATAAAAACAATGAAACGCAATCCTGCAATAATTAAAATGTTAATACATAATTTATGTATTTAATCTCACTTTATTAATGTCTGTGCTGTTGACCTGAAGTAAGAGTCTTCTGCCGAGTCATTTCAGTTTTGATGTGAAAGGGCCTTTACATTTGCAAAAATAGAACTTTTGTTATTTTGTTATTAAAAACAGCGCAAAAAAAGTAGCGCAAAAAATAAAATAACGTAGTGCATTGCTTTCCATAATAAGTAACTAAGTAATGTAATTAGTTACTTTTTTTAGGGAGGAACGAATTACTTTCCTCAAAACTGGACAAATGAATTTTAAAAGACAATATATTATAAATATTTAATTAATTGATACAAGCCTTTAAGTCGTTAATCGACACCGTTTTCAACTAAAAACGGGAAACGTGTTTTGGGGGCCTGAAAATGCGAACTTTTGAAAACGATACTGTTATCTTCTCTGTGTAAACTATAAAACCAAGATTTGTGAAAAAGTGACATCATGCACATGCATATTACGTGTTCAGTCTATAGGCATGTAGTGTTTCTTCACAAAGTGACATCACCAACTACTTGTCTGGCAGCATAACACAGCATTTTAGTTGTTTTTGCAGATCTGTGGGAACGGGGATCATTTTGACAATGTTTGTCATCTATACACGAAAAACACAAAGGAAAAACTTTTCCATTTCTAATACATCATTGTTGGGCAAACGTACCCCTCAAGTAATAAAAATCACGAAAACAGCATGTCACACCACATGGCATGTTATCTTCTCTGAACTTTTTAATGTTAATTACTCCTTTTTGAAATTTTCATTGTGTCTTTTTTTTTGTATTTGGAGTTGCACCTCAGTCAAATTAGCGACAACTTTGCTAATGGGATCCAAATAAAGAATACACAAAGACTTTCACCAAGCTTGTTTGTTTGTACAGTGTAAGATCTGTTTTTAATAATCATTTATCTGGAGTCAGGTGTTCTGATTCTGCAACGGAATAAAGCAGCTGTGGTTAGAATCAATATTAGTGAGAATAATCACACCACATATTCACAATTACCTGTGCATTAGACATCATCCGCTCCTCGGGGCAGACGCACAGTCCATTGAGAACTCAGCTGTGGCGGCGTATTTACCTACAATGCCACAGCTCTGCAAGGGTGTAGATGTAGACATGGAAGATTAATGTCTATTGACACACAAACAATTCAAAACATATGATTAAGCTTAGACATGCCCGTGGATATCAGCAGCACCACAGACCTAAAGACTTGCCCTACAGTTAGTGGTTTATCGCCCAGCTTATACACCTAGTTTGCTGGCTTGTTCGTACAGTGTGTGTGTGTGTGTGTGTGTGTGTGTGTCTGGCCAGCCAGCCGCGGGCTCGTCCTCCCCCACACCTGATTAGCAAAGGCAAGAAGCTGGAGGAGGGGCCAGCCAACTGCCACCAAAAGCCGCTGCTAGAGGACTCAAGAGAGGCTAAATACAGTTGATCATGAGACTGTAGATTGTATATGTAAAATTGACAGCTTTATCAGACTAGTTTCACTCCCATTTACATGTTCACCAAATAATTATTGGTTGTTGTGGAGATGCTAAGCTGTAGGCTTATTACATACTTTTTTAAATTCACATTCTTGTGCTTATTCAGAATGACTCGTCAGTCCACATTATTCCTAATAAATAAAGTTTGGCATCATAATTTTTAATCTATATATAATAAGTTGATTCTCTTCGTCTGAAATGATTTTGCCTTATGCTGATGTCACTTTAGGCCTTTTGGCCCATTGGATAACCAATATTGCTAACCAATAGACAAATATCTGTTGTAGCTCACTCTTCTATTCTGATATGCACCACAACTTTTCACGGTAATTCCTGAAATCCTGTCCTACAGGATTAAATTGCTTGTTTAATTTGGAAATACACACCCATCCAAAAGTTTGGAGTCAGTAAGATTTTTTTTTTTTTTTTTAATGAATGAATGAATGAATGAAAATGTTCAGCACAGACAAAGAATCCTGAAAAAAATGTTTCACGTTTTCCATAAAAATATATTAAGCAGTTTTTCAACATTTATAATAATAAGAATGTTTCTTGAGTCCCAAATCAGGATATAAGAATGATTTCTAATGATTCATGTGTACATTCATGTCCATCGCAGTAATAAATAAAATTTTAAAACATAATAAAATGGAAAACAGTTTTAAATTGTAATAATATTTCACAGTATTACTGTTTTTATTATATTTTTGTCAAATAAATGCAGGCTTGGTGAGCATAATACATTTTTTTTGTCTTCCCAAAACATCAAATGTTTGAACGGTATAGTGTGCATCACATTGTGGAAGTAAACAGAATAAATCGTAGATGTTACAGCATGCTACAGCATATGGAAGAGTTTTTTGTTTGTCACTCAGACACTTTGCCCCGCTTTGCTATGAGAAGATCAGACTCTGTTACAGCCACCCCAACCCCCTCCAACCCAGTTACAGAAACACTTCACTATCTACCTTGTTTATTTAGCTCCAAAATGACCCCTTGCTCTCTCTCTCACAAGAGTTGAGCAGCTGGATATTGGTGCAAAGCTGTTGTTTTCAACCTTGTTTTCAATAGGTTTCTTAGTAAGGTTTGGGAACTCATTTTCATCAGTATCCCGGCATAAAGTTTTTACAAATTGTATGAAATATGTGTCAACAAGGTCACATCAGGTCAGGGTTTGGGTGCTGGCTGCCTTACAAGTGCACTCCCAGTAAATACATGACGCAATTATGAGTTGCAACAGTTAGAATATAATTTAGCTGTACGATTTGTTGTTGACTTCCATGGAATGTTTGGTAATGTCTTTAAAAACAGCTAAATCAGTCAGAGTATTAAATACGCAATGGCATGTTTTTTTTCCTTTTTTTTTTTTTACATGGGTCTTACTCAAGACTCATCATATGGCTGTAATCTAACAAAACCTTTATCTTGTGATTGTGACTTGTCCCCATAACTTGCAACGCCACAATTATAGGGCATAGTTCAGATTTTCCCAAGACTGTACTGTATGACAGCAGGAGCAGGACCTTCTACTGTTTCACCAAAACAGAAACACACCTGCTGGGCTTCAGAGAATCTTCTCCCCACCCCCACTCATCCAACCCTTCCCCCAAGACTCTGCATATCCATAATGCTTTGTCTAATTCTACAGATCAACTTCTCCTGAAGCACCAAGACTTAACACACACACACACACACACACACACACACACACACTTAACAAAATAAAGAGTGTTACCACCCACTCCAGACACGGGCCATTGAAGGAGTTCATCTCAGTGCTCTAGAACCATCAAAGGCGTTACCTTCTAAAGCTTAGTGGTTGGCCCATAATCACCAAGCTGCCTGTTGGAGCATTTACAGATAATTAAAGAAAAGATGTTCTATTTAGTTGACTGCTTCATCAGTGAAGTTGTAGCCTACTTGACATTTTGCTACATGCAGACATCAGTGCATTCGTGAACCACACAGTTCTGGTGGTTTCAGCACCTGCAGACCCAGTTTTGTTCACGCAAAACAATCTTCAAAGTTTCAGTTGTGATGTGTGCACCATTTTTGCATGATCTTACCCTCTTAACTGCACAGCTGACTGGAGCAGCTGTTAAACCTGTGTAAATACACGTCCCATTTTGTTGTTGTTCTAAAGGTGTGTGACTCAGTGTTTATGACTCTCACTGTATACAGTGGAGCGGGATTAGACAGAAGGCATTGTGGGTGCCCACGGCCTTGAATGTACAACAACCAGATGGTCCTTGAAACTATTAAACAACATGTTTTTTTTTGTTGCCTAATCTTGTGTTTGCCTAATGTTGTTTGTATATATATATATATATATATATATATATATATAAAACAAAGCCAGAGACAACAAATTTCAATAGTAAATAATGAATAAATAAAGAGCATGTAAGGAATGTTATTTTTGTGGGAAAAATAAGTTCCTCTAATATGTATATATTTATTGTGTGTGAGTGAGACAGATCAATATATTTTGGTTAAGTAAATAAAAATTGAGATGTGACAGGACAAAATGAGGAAGGATACAGCTATTTAATGTTTAAAAATAGCTTTTTTCATACTAGGTTAATTTTATGTTAATAATCTAACAGTTCTCAAAAAATAAAAATAAAATAAAATTTGTGTCTATGAATGCTTTAAAAAGTCACGAGGCAGCTGAGTGCACCACTTTCACGGAAAGGGTTTGAACGACTGTTAATTATTAATGTTCTTCAGAGACATATAAACAGTTGTTGATATATGTAACTGAGTTTTATTATATTTTTTTAATCTATTAATTGAGCTGAGAACGCAGGCACCATTGCATTGTAACCCAGTTTTTTCCCTGATTACTGTCACACTGAAATCTCCCAATTCTGAGTTAGATGTCAAAACCACCTTGTAAACTAGAGTGCAGTGCTCTCAGTTTTATTTTCCTGTCATCATCGAACAGCGAAACTAAACTTTGATTCTATCTCACTTGCGAGCCTTATTTTGTGTTGAGGTGGTGAAGTGGCTGTGGGGGTGGGGGTTTGTTATTGTTCAGACTTCTCATACGAGAAATGTCTATAAATACATGCAGTGCTTCCTCTTGGTGAACAAAACGCCCCATCACTGGGAAGTGGAGGCTGCTGGACATGGTGAGTCAGGGCCATGGGAGAGGACAGTGGGTGGATACGCAGCCTCGGAGGAAGAGTCTTTCTCTTTTGCACGGGAGGGTCTTGTTTCAGGGAGCAAGAGCAGCTTTTGACTTCTCTAAACCCCTTTTAGAGAGTGCCACATCCTGTTGAAAGAAGCCCTGAAAATGAAACTAGAATGATCATCACAAACTAGTTCAGGATAAAAACACAAATGAATAAAATATTGTTAATTATCTAGAATGGTGGTCTATACTGTACCTGTTCAGAAATACAGTGAACTGTTAAATGGTGTTGAGATTCCCTTTCCACGGTTAGTAAATCACTGTTTACTAGGCACTGACAGTCTTGATTATTTATGGGTTATGGAGACAGGGCTATCCATCAGTTCTCATTCTGTGGATACAGGGCAAAAGCCAGTACGGGAGATCAATGACATGCCATTGTGCTGTCATATAGGTTTCTTTTTATTCCAAAATATTCAAAAGCTCAGCAGCAAGCCATAAACACTCTCCAAACATTAAAGTAACTGCATATTAAACATCCTTTATTAGTATAATACAAATTATTTATGCAAAGGCAAACTGTTTTTTTTTTTTTTTCTTGGCACAGGGTACACAAATACTGACTTGGTATAAAATCAAATAAACTTTCAGAAACCATTGGAGCTTGAGAATGGGCCTTATTACTTTGATTTATTCATCAGCAAACCCCTTTAATAGACTTTACAAATAACACTTGTTTCATAAACAATATTGTTAGGGAATGGGTTTGTGTCATACTAAAAATTGCTAAATAAAATACAATTTTTGGAACAGATTTAAAGTGTCATATGAATTACAAATTGAAACTAGGCTCAATGTGTCATAAAAGAGAACCACGATTACAAGAAATAGAAAGTATGCAAGCGACTTTAGATGGTGCATTATGAGGAACAAGGCAGTGATTCCTTGCCTTGGAAACTCCAATTCGCATTCAGTAATGCCACGATCTAGTAAGTGTCATGTTTTTTCCCCCAAAATGACAAGAAATGGTCGTATCTGCAGGAGCTGGATGTGATCTTTAAATGTTTGATGATATCCAATTTTTTGTGTCATTCAGGGATTATTAAACTGTGGGTATTTTTCACAGGAATTTCATTACTGGAGTTTTGAGCTGTAAAGGAGGGTATTTGCATATGAGATGTAATGGAGTACAATGGTGACATTTTACTTTAGCCATTGTTTGTTGACATTTGAAAACGGCCATATCTACCCATTGTGTAATCGCATTGAAAACCACCACACGACTGGGAAACCCTTATAATAGTTATTTTGACACTAGTTAGTAACGATTAAATAGTTGCTATTATGAATTAACTTCAACTGAATTGAAAATGAATGAATTGACTGCACGTTTAAGATATTTTTATGCCATTTTGACTTTCGCTTTCACAACAGTTAATCATTTTATTTCTCAACCGTTCCTCCAATCTCTGATCTGAAGGCATTTGGCATAAAGCCACGGTTAAAGATGGTTGGCAGCCTGAATAAACTGAGAGAGTGAGAGGAACCTGTATGGATAACAGATAAGTATCTTGCGTGAGAATCCACTGGAGACGAGAGGAGGTGGGAGAGAGAGAGAGAGAGAGAGAGAGAGAGAGAGAGAGAGAGAGAGGGAGATGAGTTGAGCGTGCAGCGACGTTAAGAATGCTGCATGAATCTTTTATTATCCCCTAGCCCAGTTAATGAGGTGGTGCTTCTTTAATAATTAGCGGGGAGACTGAGGCGTATTTCCATAGCAGAGCCTAAGGATGCAGAGGGCATCAGGGACGCTGCGAAGAATGTGGGACGCATCAGAGACTAGCTGGAAACCACACACAGAGTTGCGAGAGAAAGATACATGTGTTTTCAGATGTATGTGTGCAGAAGGTTGTATGTGTGCTTGAGCAATGATCACTTCACTTAGGGAGTATTTACACTCGGTCAGGATAAGGCCCATCCTAGATGCCTCAGGAGGTAGTTTGAGACAAAACCAGATGCATTTTCAATTGCGTCTCGGTTCAGGCCACATATGTAAACTTTACTCCCCCCAAATGGAAATATGTCATTCGGAAGTTTAGGAGCCACACAATCCAAATGTGGATGAGACACATGGGTGGAGAAACCACAAAACTAAAACACTAATTGAAGCCAAGAGAGTGATCAACAGAAAATGTAATATCCGGCAGCATCATCACGGAAGTGAGTGCAGTTATACATATAGCATTGGAAAAGTAGAACGAATTTATATCCAATCACATTTATGTAAGTATATGGAATATGCATAGCTAGACATCGATCTGATCAATCAAGACACACAAAGTAATCAAATAGGTCCTATGAAGTTGCATTAATGCACTTTTCAAGGCTGAAACTAATGTACATATTTAGGATTTGTGGAAAAATAAAAAATGCATTTAAAATATAGGCTCAAATGGCACCTGCCACCTTATTACTTGTACTTATTCATGCACAAGTTGTAAGAATGTAAGATCTCTGTACTGTTTCACTAAAACACACAAAAACACACAACATACAAAAGAACAAGCCAAGAGCCACATTCTTGACACCCAACCCCATTACCCTCCCCCACCAATATACACCCCTCCCCCACGAGAGCACACCGGCCTTAGTTCACACACACAGACTCTCAGGGGCGGGCTTCACAGCGATGCTTGCCCTCAATGTGTGTGTGTGTGTGTGTGTGTAAGGTGGAGAGGGGGGATGTTTTCTCTTTAGACAGCTAATTGACTCACAGATGTCAGGATGAGCCGACAGAGGGGTGCCAGTGCAACCAGGGGCCTCAATTGCACATGGCAGGGTATCGCGCCTGCCATACCTTGGTTGCCCGGTAAATACTAAAGAATTACAAAATGACATCAAGATACAATTAAATTAGCAACAAAAAGAAAAGAACAGTTAAGTATATATAGGCCAACATTATTTGGCCTAACTCGTTCAAACAAAAACTGTCATTCTGACTGTCTGACAACCGGAGAAGAACAGAGATATTCACCAGAGAGAAGAAAGTACACGAACAGTCTTTTGAGGTTTATATTGTAGGCCGCATGTTTCGTCGCATGCTTTATTAGCAGTGATTATAATTGATATTTCAAAATGAGTTTTGAAGAGCTTGTGTGCTTTTCCTGGTTGCGCTGCACACTCGCATGGATTTCTGATTAATACATAAAATAAAGGGCCTATAGAATAAAAATTACATTTTCTGTTTGTTTCTCGCCAAACCCTACCATTTGCCTTCACAACAATATACAGCACGAGCTGCATGGGATTATTTTATGACACATTTGCATCCCCTTTTAAAGAAAGTCATCATTCTTTACCATTAAATGACAAGTGTGAGCAGGGCTTTTTTTGTGTGTGTGTTTTACAAAAGGTCAATTTGGGTGAGTACATAATTACGGAATTTTCAGTTTTATGTGAACTGTCCCAGATTGTTTTGATTTTTAAGCCATTCAAATTCACTGTGAATTTTACAGATTTTTAAATAATTATTTTGTGTAACATGGACTTCACTTGACCAGTTTATGAGATCTTCATTTCACTTAATTTGAGTCATTTGTTTCTTTTATGTAGAATCATCATCTAAGATCTGACTTGGATGCTAATAAGCGTCACCTGTGCGGCACAGCGGCCTCGAGTCTCATGGAGGAGCTCCGGGAGGATAAAGGTGAGGTGACGAGAGAGGACGCAACATGATCTCACGACCAATTTGTACGAATTCGTACGAGTGATAAAAAGGTGGCTAATTCGTATGAATTCGTACGACCTTACTCGTACCAATTTGTAAGATTTGTCTAAACCCACGTGATGGGTAGGTTTAGGGGTGGGGTCAGGGGTAGGTCATTCGTATGAATTCATACGAATTGGTCAATTCGTAAAATATGTACGATTTAGCAAAAATCGTACTAATTTGTACGAGTGAGGTCATATGAATTCGTACGAATTAGCCACCTCGTAGAATTCGTACGAATTGCCGTGAGATCAGGCTGGAGGACCAGACCTGGACTATTTATGTTGTGTTTTGTTATGTTCATATGTGGCAGTCGCCTGTGATGGGCTGCTGCTTTACTTTCGTTTTGTTGTTTGTTTATTTTATGATTAAAATTTCTTGAATGTTCACCGATTCCCGCCTCCTCCTTCCCTGACCCTTAACTTTGTTACAATGTGATGTATTTGTCTTTCTCTCTTGTAATTCTCCACTTAAGATACGGCAATATTGTTAGATTGGGTGACGTCAACTGCCATACATTAACTTTTAGTGAACTGATGCCATACATACATACATGTACAGTCAAAATGGTCTGCAAACAAATTTGTTATGGCCATGTCAAGGGCACAGTTCTTCTGCTATAAATAAATCCAACGCACAAACAGAGTTTGCGGAGCATGAGCACATGACCGCGAGCCAATCAGTCCTCGTACATGCACATGCATGCAGACCAAAACACACCCAAACAGACACACCAAACAACCAGACCAATAAACAACCTGAGATGGCATTTTTTTAAATGGAAAAAAATACTTCTGGATCCAAGGCCACTGAAAATGTGAGCACCCATTGTTGTTTTATTGAGTAAAGAAACCTTGCTACGTCTATTTTAAAGGGATTTTTTTGTGCCTGACATAAGATTATATTATTATAACCATAAAAGTATAAAAAACATAGTTTCTTGATAAATATCTGTCATATAACGTGATATGACGTCATAGTGGCCAGTTCTATCTGCTCCGATGATGTCACAGCAGTTGTTATCAGAAAATTAAAAAATAATCAAAGATCTTGAGCCTCATGAAAAACAAGCACACTCCTACACACTCTCATACACGTACTAAGAAATCCCTGTCTTGTTTTGCAATGCCACACATAGCAAATCCCCTAACCAGACAAAATATCACACACACAAAAGCAAAACACTCAAACCTTCCACCATTACTCAGTGTGACTGTATGTGTGATTGCAAAAACATGCAAGTGTTTGTGCCACAAGTTACCCAAATCTTAGCTGAATGCGAGCCAAAGCTCACGTTGAATGACGAGTCAACCCTGTCCGCTGCCCACAAGTGCAAAGTTTGTATCCTGTTATTCTACTCGCCCACACCACTGTTGTCATCCTTTGCTAGGAAACTATGGGGGAGATGGCCGGTGCCACCAGCAGGGTTTCACTTCCAGTACTGTGGAGTGACAGGAGGCTGGAGAATCTAACAGCACTGAAGGGCATACTGCAGTAATTTTAGTCTTGTTGTGTATGAATTTCATTAAATAACAATATATCAAACCAAGTATGTCTATGACATGCTTACTTTCTTTGCAAGAATAGGTTTCAAAATAAATAAAAGAAATTGTTCAAAATTAAGACTAAGGGCATTTGGACAACTTCTAGATGTCAAACATTGTGGTCACAACTAACCTGTGGTTTCTCTGCTAGGACATCTCTGTGGGGAACTTGATGGGAAAATGACTTCATATATCCACTAAGCATGACCTTGGGACCAGGCGGTTAACTGAAACAACTGGTTTAATGGAAAAAAGCTCAATTTTGTTTTGAGAAATGATTTTGTTCTCCAGGTGCAAATTGGTTTGATATTTTGAACCTAGAGCAACGACATGCAGACAGTTTTAAAGGCATACATGTTTGAATACTTTTTGGAGCAGCTATTCTCTTAAAACAAGTGTTAAATTCAGTTCAGTTTTGTTTAAGAATTTTGTCAACATATCAGGTGGATTTATCTCACTGAGCTCATAATTGTTACTTTACTTCACGATGAAACGGAAGTAGCGACAGATCTGTAACAGCTTATTGAAAAAGGTAAAAAATGTAGGGCAGATTCTTCCATCCATCAGTTGTTAATTGCATTTTGAGAAGTGGGAGTTGCACTCAACAATGAAGGCGGGTCTGAACGCAGGGTTGTAGTCGATTGTGGTTGGGCTTCAAGCAGACTAAAAAATTGGAGAAGTCTACTGTCGTTTCACCAGAGGATCAAGTTATGACATTTTGATTAAGAATTACAAGGTCAAAAAAAAGAAAGAAAAAGGAAACACATCAAGGGATGATTCGTTCATTATAAGATCAATAAGATGCATTTAGAAAATAGAATTTTCATTTCATGCCAACTTTAAAAATGTGTTTTCATTCAGGCAGATTACTATAAACATGTTGACAGTTTAACTAACCTGCGCAGCGCACTCTTACGTTACATTATGAATAGCCGCCGACACATTTTGGAATACAACAACGTACAAAATGAACCTTAAATATATTTATATTTCGCTAGAAATGTTTGACTTCACATTTACGACAGGTCTTAATGCATGTTTACACCAACAACAATAAAAGTAAAGATAACTATAATGGCAATACTGTACAACAAAAGTGCATCGATACACCAACAGACAATAATGTTCTCGGAATGAGAATGATTATTAAAAGTTTGGAGTTTGAGTTATAATTTTAGCTATCGTCCATGGTGTGACTGGCTCTTTAGTCATTAATGTAAATGCCCACACTATGTTCTCACATGCTTCGTCATTGGAGTTTGTGCTCTTGCATCACAGGAAGTGAATACGAACACTGTGACCAACTGCAAAGCATGATTATCATCATGCGTTTCTTGTACATCTTGTTAAGTACATTCAACAGAAACTGTTTGCCTAACTTGACCGGTTCTTGATTCAAAGAAAGGAAATTTGTCTAGCAATTAAGTTAAAAGAAAAACACCTCTTTAATTGCACTTTTAATTAGTCACCTTTAATGGTTTTTACATGTTAGACATTGTCTTTATGTTCATGAGCCTAAAGTAAAAGACAAAGACAGCATGGACAGTGGAATATGACAATAGAAACCGATAAAGACATCTACCTCAGCACTATCAAAGTGGATAATGCTTCATTAGCATTCAGCCCCATGTGCACAATGATGACATTATCATCAAAATGAGCTGCAGCTTTGTTGACATGCTGGTACTGCTGGGCTTTCCTGGAGCTTTTGGGAACAGGATGTAGCTGGTAGCTCACTTAACCTCTGGTCTGGCCATAAAAATTGACACAGCTACATGACAAAGCCATCGGTTTGTTTTTTGGTATTGTTATTGCGTGTGTAGGGCCTACATTGTCCTGATGGTTATTATTTCCTGTGATATTGCACAATTACTCATTCTAGCACAGCACAGGGAAGAAACGCAGAATGTTTAAATTCTGACATTGAGTCAAAAGGGGTGGGCTGAAACATCAAGGTTTCAATTTTCATAAACACACACACACACACACACACACACAACAGGATTTGGAAACAAACAGGAGGCGGTTACTTCCTCTCGCTGAACAAGACAAGACGTAAGAGAGAGAGAGACTTCCTTAAAGGGTTGTTCATCTCTGATTCAAAATGATGAATTTTGAACTAATCTGACACTACATTCCACACATGTTTGTTACGCAAGCGATACCATGGCCAATAATTCAGGCGAGAAAATCAATTAGGGAAGCATGCAAAAATATTTGCTAAAATTGATTGCAAGGCATCGCCAAAAGTTAGACCACAGAGGTTTATGGCGTCAATGATCTTAAGCCGTACATTGTTAGAGTGCTCAAGCCAGTCTCCTTCTGAAGAATACTGGATGGTGAAATCAATATATTGAGTGTCACATGATTTCCTCAGTTGACCTTCACACAGTTTGGATGAATGGTGTGGAGAATCAGTAATGCATAGGCCGTGGCCCATGTGATACCTCCCGATTGCAGCACAAACACATGTTTGTCAATCCTCACAAACACTCCACTATTTGTTTGTCTGCGTCTCTCTGCTGTAAAGGTCTCCCTCAATCAATATGTGCATGTCTTTGAATACTCAATAAACTACACTACACATTACCACAGTCAACTTTTCATCCTAAACTACAGTAAACAACACGTCGCTCTACCAAAGTCAACCTACTTATCAATTTTAGCTTATTGAAAGAGTAATGATTCACTGACATGATGGGCTCTGTCCCAAATGGCACACTTTTTATGCACTTTCGGGCTTGTGGACTTACAATGGCTGCCGCGTGCCTGTGTCCATTAAGTCCATGAGGCTGTAGGGTGTCCCATTTGTCATAGGTTTCAGAAGGGTGCTTGTGAGCACCCCCTCTGGGGTCGATATGCACCCTCGATGCACCCTTTTTCACTGAAGCGAGCTCCGCAGCAAACTTCTTCCCAACAGTCAAAGTGGCGTAACATCACGAAAGTCATGCTGGGGTGAGTTTCGCAAAGCCAAATATGGTTCTGTCATTACCCACACAATTCAACGGACCTTGCGGCCATAGTTGGCCAACGATGCTTTTGGGAACCGTACCCCGGGGGTGTGTTCCACTTCGCTTTTAGACATACACTCGCAAACTTCCCTAAACACTTCCCCATGGTGGAATCCCTGCCACCATTTTGAAATGAGTTTACTTTGTTAAGTGGGCAAGGGAAATGTATGTGGATAGGCCATTTAATCCTCGATTTTGACAGAGGGAGCGAGTCTACTCTGATGTACACTTCAAGCAGCTCTATATTCCACAATGTGATGTCACAGCAGATCACACTTAACTGTAGGCTAGTGTATGATATATCAATTATTTTGAGGATTAATAGCATAACATTGCATAATATATTAATTATGTTGAAATTAAATCGCATAATACTTGTAGCTATGTTCAAAGTGAAAGTTTATACTGCTGATATTTTTTTCCGTTTGTGTCATTTTATTTTTCTCCAACAGCTCATAAACCTATAGGACTTTATATATTTTCTCCAACAACTTATACTGGTAAATAAAAAAAATTCATATGTAAAAACGAGTTAAAATAAATCAGTTCACACAGCGAATTCCAAGTGATCAAGGGCTTAGTGCTTTCCACTTAAACCTTATGCACGAGTGGGCACTTGTGCAACGTAAGCAATGACGCACATATGAGTCCACGAGACGTAGGGAAGTTCAATCACTGAAGGATTCGTCGGACTGGTTCGTCGTGAATCATTTTGAATAGTCCAATACAAGAACCAATCAGTCATAAGATTAATTTGTTTGTGAAACGGTACACCACACAAGTTGTGCTGTGTGTTTTTATTATTTTGATTTATTTATTTTTTTTTCGTGCAGAGCGTGAGGAGTGGTAAAAGCAACGGTAGGCTACTGTAATCTGTGATACACTTGTGCAAAATCACCATAATTTATGTATATTTTTTCATTTGTTTTGACGTGGTATGAATGCACCACCATTTTCACACTTTCACCAATCTGTGACTATTTCCATTCACAGTTTTGCGGTGTTCCCATTCACATCGTCTGTCGAAGTTCACTTCACCAAATGTGACTGGACTACAAAACCAGTCACATGGGTACATTTTTTGAAATTGAGATGTATACATCATCTGAAAACTGAACAAATAAGCTTTCCATTGACGTATGGTTTGTTAGGATAGGACGATATTTGGCCGAGATACAACTATTTGAAAATCTGGAATCTGAGGGTGCAAAAAAATCTAAACGTTGAGAAAATCCCCTTTAAAGTTCTACATTTATGTTCGCGATTGTGCTGCATTCACTCACAAAAATAAATGTTTTATATATTTACGATAGGAAATTTATAAAATATCTCCATGGGACATGACATTTACTTAGGCTAATAATATCCTAATGATTTTCGGCATACATTTTTTTTTGATAATTTTGACCCATACAATGTTGTAGGCTATTGCCACAAATATACCTGTGTGACTTATGACTGGTTTTGTGATCCAGGGTCACAAATGCGTTCATCCTGAACAACCTGCAACGTCATCAAACATGGACGCAAAGCGAGTTGCGCGAGTTTCAGGTATGGTGACAGTAAATAAATATAATATTAAGTTTAATTTGTCATACTCAAAACTCCTGAATTGTGTGGTAAATGTTTGTTATTATTAATATGAATAAGTTGTTATTGTTTTTATTAATATGAATATGAAGACCATGTTATAGTGAACAGCATGTGAAGTAGGCTACATATGACCTATACTTGCAGCGAAATTCTGAAGTTTACATCAAATGGACACTTTACTATCCCATGAGGCCACGGGAGAGGGTGAATAGCAGTGACAACATGATGAATGTAGTACATCCAAATTACATTCATACTGCACATTCATACGATGGCCCTGTCCCAAATGGCACACTTCGTGCACACTTGCGTTCTTGCAGACTAACAATGGCCGCCGTCTACGCGTGTCCGTTAATTTCACAAGACCGTAGGGTGTCCCATTTGTCATTTTAGGTTTCAGAAGGGTGTCCTATTTGCGGCCGATACGTGCCTTTGATGCACACTTTAGCCAAGCTCGTAGCTCCATAGCAGAAAATGTGGACTCAGAAGAAGATCACACTTTTTAATGGTCACAAAGTAAGTAGCCTAATTATTATTATTTTTTGCCTACTCGGATAGTATGTGATTAATGGTTAAACATTTACTGTTGGATTTTAGTACTACACTTCACTTAGTTCTGGGGGGGGGGGGGATGGTTACAATGACTGATGGGTACATATTCCTTTCCACTTCCTATGAAATTAAGTATTGATGTACCCTTGTTCCATTTGAAATCTGGAATCGGTCGTGTCACTACACAGTACAGTAAATCACACTGTACCTTATGACAATGAACTACACAACAGAAAACTGTTGTACGAACACATTTTCTCCTCAGTTTGTAGCTGCATTGCTGTGTTAAACTAACATTATGATCTGTTTTAATAAAATCGGTGGAGAAAATTGAGGCGGATGTGTTCTGAAGTGCTTTTCAGGTGTACTGAAAATAGATTGAAAAAGATTAATGTTATAATTTTAGTGATTGTGTAATTCTCTTTGACTGTAAAGCTGAGCATAAACGTGTTAAATGGACAGCATTTGAGCTGCATGAATAAATCGAGAGGTAGCGATGCCAGATGAGAGAGAGACAGTGAATGGGAGCACGCTCTGTCTATATGTGGGCCGTCACTTGTGTGGATGGTGATTTCCATATCAATATTTGAGAGCTGGTGAATAATTTATGGACTCACTGATACAATGAATGCTGAGCTGAAAGATACTTGCCCCCCAAACCCTCA